>NC_045992.1:11835591-11860591 GCF_010909765.2 Amblyraja radiata | reverse complement strand
GACAGGCAGCATCTCTGGAAACAGCAGAAACAGTGGAAACAGCTGGAACCCATTCCTCGTCTCAACCCGAAACATCACCCATTTGTTCTACATCAGTCTGAAGAAGGGTCTCGACCCGAAAAGTCACCCATTCCTTCTACATCAGTCTGAAGAAGGGTCTCGACCCGAAACGTCACCCATTCCTTCTCTCCAGAGATGCTGCCTGTCCTGCTGAGTTACTCCAGCGTTTTGTGTCTATCTTCGGAGATAGATAGATTGCATGATAAAGGTGTTGCGGGTTGTGGGGAGAAGGCAGGAGAATGAGTTTGA
The DNA here is from genome assembly GCF_010909765.2 of Amblyraja radiata. Lineage (NCBI taxonomy): Eukaryota > Metazoa > Chordata > Chondrichthyes > Rajiformes > Rajidae > Amblyraja > Amblyraja radiata. Next base: position 11,860,282 of record NC_045992.1, on the reverse strand, counting down.
AAGGGAAAGGTTGAACAGCCATGATTGAATGGCAGAGTAGACTTGATGGGCTGAATGGCCTAATTCTGCTCCTAGAACTTATGAACCTATGGGATGTAAGAACTACCCGAGTGAAATGTCCCTCTGCTAGGCAATCCTAACCAAATTGGAACAGATTGTGAAAGCACTCACACCGTGGTGTTTCTCAGTGAAACTTGTATGGTTTTACTCTCTGCTGAATGGAAATGGTGTATCACTGCCATAAATCCAAAGACACTTCAATAGTGCATGCTGCTGGTCAGGAACAATCAAACACAAAGAAAGGAACAATGAGCGGGGGAGAGAACATGAGGAGAGACAGCAGTAAACATGAAGGAGAATACAGAAACCTTGGCTCAGTACTGATGAGCAGCTGGGTGGATATTGTGGTTTCATCAGGGAAGCCAAGTTTTGTTTTATATTTACAACAAACCTGATTCAGAATTAAATATATATACAAAACAAAGATTGTGCAAAAATTCTTCCAACATTCTCGGATGCTATACATACATTCATTTGTGTCATAGACACTAAATGCTGGAGTAACTCAGCCGGACAGGCAGCATCTCTGGAGAGAAGGAATGGGTGACGTTTCGGGTCGAGATCCTTCAGACGCTTTTTGTTATATCGTAGTGTCCACAGATATAGAGTGATAGAGTAATACAGTGTGGAAACAGGCCCTTCATCCCAACTCGTCCACACCGGCCAACCATGTCCCAGCTACACTAGTCCCACTTGCTGTGCTTGGTAAATTTCCCTCAAAACCTGTCCTATCCATGTAGAGTCCTGACCTCTCCTATCAGTCTCGACCCGAAACTTCGCCAATTCCTTCTCTCCATAGATGCTGCCTCACCCGCTGAGTTTCCCCAGCATTTTTTTGTCTACTTTCGATTTTTCCAGCATCTGCATTTCTTTCTTAAACAACTATCCATGTACCTGTCTAGCTGTTTCTTAAACGTTGGGATAGTCCCAACCTCAACTACCTCCTCTGGCAGCTTGTTCCATACACCCACCACCCTTTGCGTGAAAAAGTTACCTCTTGGATTCCTATTAAATGTTTTCCCCTTCACCTTGAACCTATGTCCTCTGGTCCTTGATTCCGCTACTCTGGGCAAGAGAATCTGTGCACCTACCCGATCTATTCCTCTCATGATTTTGTGTATCATTTTACCCTGCACCAAGCATTGAGGTTGCATAGATATTTTATTCGTAAAAACAGTCACACTTGCTAAAGCTCTGTGAAATTTCCTTTTAATCCTTCACTTCCCCTCCCACTCTACCCATATCACTTCCCCCCAACTTTACATTTCACACCTACACTACTTTCCTGACTGTCACTTTGTTATCTAATTTTCACCTCTTGCCTTTGTCACTTACTCCACCCATTTACCTCCCCCCCCCCTCACATGTATCCACTATCAATTGCCAGGCTTTCAGTATGATCATGGCTGGTCATCCTAAATCAATACCCCGTTCCTGCTTTCTCCTCATATCTCTCTTTGCCAGCTTCCCCCACCCTCCTTCCCTCTACTCCATCAGCCTGACGAATGGTCCCAACCTGAAACATCATTTATTCCCTCCACAAATGCTGCCTGATCTGCAGAGTTTCTCCTGTGGCATGTACACTAATTTGCTCAAGATGTTAGCGTCGGCAGATACCTGTGTCTCCGTTTTACTGCAAAATTAGTCGAACAGGAGGGACAGAAAGATATGAGGACAAGCTGGGCAGGTGTGGTGGCCAAGTACTGGGAGAGATACAGCCCGTGTACTTCTGAGGAAGGGTCGCGACCTGAAACGTTACCTATTCCTTTTCTCCAGAGATGCTGCCTGACCCGCTGAGTTACTCCAGCATTTTGTGCCTATCTTCAGCCCTCGCACTTGTTCCACAGTCAGTCAGTCAATTTTATTTGTATAGAGCGTTTAAAAACATCTCACGCTGACCAAAGTGCTGTACATCAGTGCATAAACTAATGTGTTACATACAACAGTACACAGACCTAACAATACTTACATAAACTATTTACAGAGGGCCTCAATAATGCTAGGTTTTAAGCTTCGATTTAAAGGAGTCGATGGAGGGGGGCAGTTCTGATGAGGAGAGGGATGCTGTTCCACAGTCTAGGTGCTGCAACCACAAAAGCGCAGAATTCATGTAACTAGCGTGGAGAAGAGCGAGGAAGGAGAAGAAATCTGACCACTAGACTCTGTAACTGGGGAGTTTTCAAGTTGAAGGGGTGAGAAGAGCTGTGGTAATGATGGATATGATATAATTAAGGGGATAGATTCTGTTCTCTGCAATTCTGGGTGTGAGTCCAAAAGGCCACATATCTTAGGAAGTGTGTGCGGGCATTCGAGAGGAGGTTTACAAGGATGATCCCAGCGATTATTGGGTTAATGTATGAGGAAGGTTTAATAGTTCTGGGCTTGTACTTGCAGGAATTTAGAAGCATGAAGGGGGACCTTATTGACGCCTACTGATTAATGAAAGGCCTAGATTGTGTGGATGTGGAGAGGATGTTTCCTGTAATGGGAGAGTCCAGGACCAGAGGGCACAGCATCAGAATAAAGGGATAGATCTTTAGAATGGGGATGAGTAGGAATTTCTTCAGCCAAAGGGTGGTGAACCTGTGGAATTCATTACTACAGATGGCTGTGGAGGCCAAGACATTTGGGTAGCTTTAAAGCAGAGATTGATGGGATCTTGATTAGTAAGGGTGTCAAAGGTTACACAGATAAGGCAGGAGAATGGAATTGAGAGGGGAAGATAGATCAGCCATGAGTGAATGGTGGAAAAGAGTCGATGGGCCGAATGGCCCCTGCGTCTTATGGTCTTATGGCTGTGTTGCTTGCTCGCTGCTATGATTAAGGACAATTCTTCAGGGATTGGGAAAATTTACAGTTGGAGTACTGGGTAGGTAAGACCCTGGTCTATGTGGGTACCATCAAAATAGTTAGAAGAAAGAAAGATATTCCACTGATTATATGAGCAGATGGACACAAAATGCTGAGCGGGGCAGGCAGCATCTCTGGATGGAAGGAATGGGTGACGTTTTGGGTCGAGACCCTTCTTCAGACCCTTCTATCTAGAGACGCTGCCTGTCTCGCTGAGTTACTCCAGCATTTTGTGTCTATCTTCGATGTAAACCATCATCTGCAGTTCGTTCCTACACGATTATATGAGCAGCTCAGGTCGAATTGAAAAACAGGAAAACAGAGATAATAACCTTGCCATTACTTCCTGGGCCATGTCCAAATGGGCATTGTGTAAAGAAAATCAAAGAGCTGAATGCATGGTTCAAAATTTGAGTGAGGAATGGGGAAACAGAGCTATTCTGCTAGAACAAGCTTCATTTGAATCAGACTTGGACCAATATCACAGCAAATTGTGTAACTGGGGCTGTAGGTAAGACTTTGAACTAATTAGTCTCGGGGAGGGACCAGGTGCAGGGAAGTTAGAGAAACAGAAAGAGAAAGGGCAAAGAATTATGCAACAGGGCAGAATAGGTAATGATAAGTGAGTGGCAGTAAACAGTGGTGGGAGTTGTACACAGATCCAAACACAGTAATAGGAGTGCAAGGATGTAGTATAAATGAGGGGATGCAAGGCTTGTGGAACGACTACATGACACTTTAAGTTACATGTTGACTTGGCTAAGCAAATGAACAGTGTAGCCCACTGTTTAGATTGGATATACAGCGCGGAAACAGGCCCTTCGGCCCACCGAGTCCACAACGACCAGCGATCCCTAACACTATCCGATACACACAATCGGGACAATTTACAATTAAACCGAGCCTATTAACCTACAAACATGTAAGGTAGACAAAAGTGCTGGAGAAACTTAGCTGGTGCAGCAGCATCTATGGAGCAAAGGAAATAGGCAACGTTTTGGGCCAAAATTACAAACATGTACATCTTTGGGCAGAGTGTGGGCGGATACCGGAGATCCCGGAGAAAACCCATGCAGGTCACCGGGCAAATGTACAAACTCCGTACAGACAGCACCCGTAGTCAGGATTGAACCCGGGTCTCTGGCACTGTAAGGCAGCAACTCTACCGCTGCGCCACATATGGTAGTGTTCCACACCAGGAGATGGCAGAGATCCACACAAAGGCTTCTGGCACATGTGCGCAGCCTATAAACAGGTCAAAAAGTAAATGCTGGATTAAAGGGCCTGTCCCACTTTCACGACCTAATTCACGACCTCAGCCGAGTTTGCCTTTGACTCATACTCGCAGCATGGTCGTCACGAGGTGGGAGGAGGTCGTAGATACAGTGTGCAAACAGGCTCTTCGGCCCACCGAGTCCACACTGATCAGAGATACCTGCACATTACCACTCTCCTACACTTACGAGGAACAATTTACACTTATACCAAGTATACAAACCCAAGCCAATTAACCTACAAACCTGTACGTCTCTGGAGTGTGGGAGGATCCCGAAGATCTCAGACAAAACCCACACGGGGAGAACGTACAAACTCCGTACAGACAGCATGCGTAGTAGTCGGGATTAAACCCGTGTCTCTGGCGCTGCAAGCGCTGTAAAGCAGCAACTCTACCGCTGTGTAAACCGTGCCACCTGAGATTATTCACAATCTCTGTCAAGGATCAAATGGCAGATTTCCAGGTTGCTGACGATATAAAATAAAGTGTGATTACAGGAAGGGAGGATGCTGTAAAGAGGCTTCAAGTGGAGATAGACGTGCTGAGTAAATGGGTAAGTGAAGACAGTGGAGCACACAGTCACCAGTTGCCCAAACACCGGCAACAGAATGGTGAACGAGGTCTGATTCACCTGGACGATGACACGTTGGCTTGGCTCGCCACAACGGAGCTGCAGGTCTAAAAGACACACGACGGATGAAGATGGAATATAATTTGGAAAAGACTAAACCTAACCAATGTGGGGCTGGGAACAGAAACGCAGAGGATTTGTCAAAGATGACATCTAGGGAAATGTTGATCTCCAAATCTGCCGCAAACTGTTATGAGAGGAAATAATATTTTGGGATGAGACAGCTGGGAGAACATACTTCCAGCATTCCTTCTCTCTTCATACCCTCCCCCACCCAAGTCGCACTATCTTCTCATTTTCACCTACAAACAGTTTACAAAGGCCTACTTCCTTTATCATCATTACTTATTTGCATATCTTTCATTCATTGTTCTTTATCTCTCCACATCGCCGTCTATATATCTCTCTCAATTCCTTTATCCCTAACCAGTCTGAAGAAGGGTCTCGACCCGAAACGTCACCCATTCCTTCTCACCAGAGATGCTGCCTGCCCCGCTGAGTTACTCCAGCTTTTTATGCCTATCTTCGGTTTAAACCAGCATCCGCAGTTCCTTCTTACATATTTTTAGATTAGTTTAGTTTAGAGATACAGGATGTAGTATAAATGAGGGGATGCAAGGCTTATGGAACAACCACATGGCACTTTAAGTTACATGTAGACTTGGCTAAGCAAAAGAACAGTGTAGCCCACTGTTTAGTTTGGATATACAGTGCGGAAACAGGCCCTTTGGCCCACCAAGTTCACACCGGCCAGTGATCCCTGCACACTAACACTATCCTACACACACGAGGGACGATTTTTACATTTATACCAAGCCAATTAACCTACAAACCTGTAAGTCTTTGGAGTGTGGGAGCAAACCAAAGTTCTTGGAGAAAACCCACGCAGGTCACGGGGAGAACATACAAACTGAATGGACAGCACCCGTAGCCAGGATCGAACCCGTGACTCTGGCGCTGTAAGCGCTGTCAGGCAGCAATTCTACCGATGCACCACCGTGGCGGGAAATTGAGAGATGACATTTCCCCAAGATTACGACCCTTCTTCAGACGAACAATCCAGAGTGTGTTCTGTCCATTTACCTCCATAGATGCTGACTGACCCGCTGAGCACCTCCAGCAATCATTCAACCATACTAACTTATCATGATGCCATTCAGTGACAGGACCAATTTGTATCAATTATACTTGAGATGTCAACATCAACTGTAGTGCTTCTACCCAAAGATCCTATAGCGAACAAGATAGTCCACTCGACGAAAAAGACATAGTACGGTCATGGGCAGATTCATGGGTAATTTTTGGCCCCATTTCCGTAACCGGCTTCCGTCTCCATACTAAAGATCCCATAGGATACTAGTGAGGAGACGGAAGCCGGTTACGGAAACATCCTCGTAAAAATAAAAGTTATTTGGGAAAAATCATTTTCAGAATTATAATTTATTAACACAAACTGTTCCCCTGCAACGTTGATTACACTGCGAGTCGGGTTACTGAAATGGATGACAAAAAGGCCCACGTTCTGCTCCGTTGCGTACTACACATCAGCCCATTGCATTTGGAATGAGTGGTCTATCTTGCTCCGCTATAGGATCTTTGCTTCTACCAATTCTAACTTACGATAGATAGTCGGGCAGTGATAGCATCAGTTTATGGTTTTCGACATGTTTCAAATCATATTCATTCTGACAACCCTGCTCAACCGCTGTCATCCTTCATGTAAGAACCTCAGATTAGCAACACTTTTTCTTGCCAAGGGTAAGGAGTGAAAGTGAATGTTGGAAAATGTTAAAGGATCAAAGTCTCTTTGTAATTGTTACTTTGACGGAGAGGACTGGTGTTCCAAATGATCTCTGAGATTATAGTATCATCTGTCCCTGACGCAATGATCATCTTGGTGCGATTAACCTAAGCGCGGTGTATCTTTTATGTTGCACCTTTGCTGAGTTTTCAATCCTCCTCGCCAGAATATTTACCCACGCGGTCATGGGGACAACGTGCGAACTCCACACACAGAGAGCACCAGTGGTCAGGGCAACAGAGAACAGAGGGTGGTGAATGGTCGGCGCGGACTCGTTGGGCCGAAGGTCCAGTTTCCACGCTGTATCTTTAAAAAGTCTAAAAAAGTTCAAAAGTACTTTAAGGCAGCACAACAGCACAGCAGTAGTTGCTGCCTCACAGCGACAGTTTCAATCCTGGCTATGGGGTTTGCACATTCTCCCAGCAACCATGTGGGTTTTCTCCACTTGCTCCAGTTTCCACCACATCCCAAAGGCATGCGGGTTTGTAGGTTAGTTGGCTTCAGTACATTGCAAATTGTCCCCAGTGTGCAGGATAGTACTGTTGCACACGGTCAATAGACAATAGTTGCAGGAGTAGGCCATTCGGCCCTTCGAGCCAGCACCGCCATTCAATGTGATCAAGGCTGATCATCTCCAATCAGTACCCCGTTCCTGCCTTCTCCCCATATCCCCTGACTCCACTATTTTTAAGAGCCCTGTCTAGCTTTCTCTTGAAAGCATCTAGAGAACCTGCCTCCACCGCCCTCTGAGGCAGAGAATTCCACACTTACCACTCTCTGTGAGAAAAAGTGTTTCCTCATTTCCGTTTTAAATGGCTTACTTCTTATTCTTAAACTGTGACCCCTGGTTCTGGACTCCCCCAACATCGGGAACATGTTTTCTGCCTCAAGCCCCTAACAATCTTATATGTTTCAATGAGATACCCTCTCATCCTTCTAAACTCCAGAGTGTACAAGCCCAAGGGTCATCGCTGGTTGGCTTGGACACGGTGGGGCAAAGGACCTCTTTCCACGCTGTATCTCAAAAAGTAACCAAAAGTGAAATGTCAGGATTGAACTGGGGTCTCTTGTGTTGTGAGGCAGCAGCACTACCAGATGCATCGCTGCACCAACCCAAATGCAGGAATCTCTTCAGCCAGCACATTCATTGCCAGAGCTACTGATACAGATTGTGAAAGAAGGAACGGCAGATCCTGGTTTAAACCGAAGAAAGACACTAAAAAGCTGGAGTAACTCAGCGGGTCAGGCAGCATTTCTGAAGAAGGGTCTCAACCCGAAACGTCACCTATTCCTTTTCTCCAGCAATGCTGCCTGACCCGCTGAGTTTCTCCAGCTTTTTTTGTGTCTATTGTCTTCAGCCGATACAGCTTGCTCGATTACACCTTTGAAAAACACTGAGCCATGCCGGAGAATGGTGATTGCGTAGGGGGTTTGGCTATTTGTGTGCAGTTAAATAAAGCAATAGAGGCTGTGTTGCCCAGTGGGATCCCTGCACAAGACGTCTCCTGCACAAATGTCGTTCTTGTGATGCTGTTAAGGTGACCTGAGTTCGGTCAGTGTCTGCTGACGCGGTTGAAGAAGCCTGCGATGTGAACGCAACTCTGCATTTTAAGAGATGGTTAATCATCAGCTGAAGATAGACACAAAATGCCGGAGTGACTCAGCGGGACAGGCCGCATCTCTGGAGGGAAGGAATGGGAGACGTTTCGGGTTCTCGACCAGAAACGTCTCCCATTCCTTCCCTCCAGAGATGCTGCCTGTCCCACTGAGTCACTCCGACATTTTGAGTCTACCTTCGGTTTAAACTAGCATCTGCAGTTCCTTCCCTACACATTAATCATCAGCTGCTGGTTTAGCTAGTCAGAAGGAAACTAATTGCCTATCACCGGCAAACAGGTTTTTTTTATTTACACAGCAATAAAACTCAATGAGAGTGGCCTGTGTTTTAATCAGCAAAAGCCTACAGACCAGCTGTGCCCTCACAGTGTCTTTGTCTGACGCCCTGGAGATGACTTCTCTTATTAAAGGAGAAATGCCCTCTAATTGTCACCGTAGACTGAGAGTCACAGGAAGGGAGGGAGGGAGGGAGGTCTGACCGGCTGTCTAACTCAGCCGGTCAGACAGCATCTCTGGGGAGAAGGAATAGGTGACTTTTCGGGTCGAGACCCATCTTCACTGAAGCAGGGTCTCGACCTGAAACGTCTCCAGAGATGCTGCCTGAGCTGCGGAGTTACTCCAGCATTTTGTGTCCTTTTGTGTATCAACCAGCATCAGGATCTCCTTGTTTCTACAGTACGTCTGACTAGCCCCAAATAAAGCAGTGGAAGAATTGCTACGCCAAGGATCTGTGGGGGACGACTACAGTCTAGGGTCCTCCTGCTGTTAGGGATAGGAAAGGTTCATTGGTATATGGACCAAATGCAGGCTGATGTGACTCATGTACATTGGGTATCCTGGTTGGCATAGGCAAGTTGGGCCGAAGGGCCTTTTTCCATGACTATGCTGAATATTGAGAGTCAGACTACAGTGGGGACACCCTTCAAATGAGGGAAATAATATTACTCCAGGGGACCACATGAGTGGCAAGGGTATTCTGTTCAAGAATAGGTGCAAACACTATTGAGTTTGAAGCAACTGGATGTACAGACACTGAGGGTGTAAGAAAGAACTGCAGATGCTGGTTTAAATCGAAGGTAGACACACAAAATGCAGGAAGAACTCAGCGGGACACACACTGAGAATGTATGAAGAGATTTTACACAGTTTTTTAAATTATATATATTTTTTAATCTGGATAAAATATATTTTGGAAAGAAAAGTAGATGATGCACTGTGTAAAACCTTCTTGTTTTCTGCCATCGCAATTCGCACACCCTGGCTGGTCACTTAATCTTTGACTATAAAGATGCCTGAATGTCAAATGAGTTATATATTTTATCTTTAATTATAATATTGAAATGTCATTGTTGATGGTTCGTTAAATATTGCCCAGGACATTGCAGAGAACTTCCCTGCACTATATTCAGGTCAGCACAGTGGCGCAGCATGTCAGGAAAGGAACTGCAGATGCTGGTATATACCGAAGATAACACACAAATTGCTGGAGTAACTCTACGGGTCAGGCAGCATCTCTGGAGCAAAAGGATGGCTGACATATTGGGTCGGGACTCGTGACATTTCTTCAGATGCAGCGGCACAGAGGTACAGTTGCTGCCTGACGGTGCCAGACACCCAGGTTCGATCCTGACTGCAAGTGCTGTCTGTATGGAGTTTATATGTTTCTCCTGCGACCACGTGGGTTTTTCTCCAGTTTCCACCCACATTCCAAAGATGTGCAGGTTTGCCGGTTAATTGGCTTCTGTAAAATGCCCCCAGGATAGAACTAGTCTACGGGTCATGGCTGGTCAGCACAGACTTGGTGGGCCGAAGGGCCTGTTTCCAAGATGTATCACGAAAATGAAAAAAACGATGTGGAAATGCAGAGAATGGAGGGACATGGATTATGTGCAGACTTGGCCTTTGCATCATGTTCAGCACAGACTTTGTGGGCCGAATGGCCTGGTTGTGTGCTGTGCTGTTCTATATTCTATCTGGTTTCCTGCTTTTTATTAGTATACAATAGATGGCAGAATACTGAGCACCGTGGAGACGCAGAGGGAGAGGGAGATTACTGAAAGTAGCGGGAAAGGTCAAGAAGATGATTAAAACATCACTTGTCTGCCATTCTTTATTAGCTGAAGCTCAGAATTATAGAGCAGAAAGGTCATGATGAAGTTGTGTGCAACACTAGTTTAAGTCTCAGCTTGAGCACTGCATACAATTCTAGTCACAGGAAGGATGTAAATGCATTGGAGCGGGTGCAGAGGAGACCTAATTCACGACCTCTGCCGAGTTTGCCCTTGACTCGTACTCGCAGCATGGTCGTCACGAGATCGTAGGAGGACGTAGCGGGCCGTGATGCTAGTCGTAGGTACTCGTGGCATCAAGTAGGTCGGGGCGTTTTTCTAGCCTGATGAAAAATGTCCACGAGTAAAAAAGGTTGTGAATTAGGTCGTAAAAGTGGGACAGGCCCTTAATAAAGATGTTGATACTCTGGATAATTGGAGCTGTGATTCAAAATTGGAACCGGAGAGGCTGAACAGAGATTTAGATCATAAGATTACATCAGTGGTAGGAGTAGAATTGGGCCATTCGGCCCATCAAGATTACTCCGCCATTCAATCATGGCTGATCTATCTCTCCCTCCTAACTCCACTCTCTTGCCTTCTCCCCATAACCTCTGAGCCCCATACTAATCAAATTTAAGTGAAGTCTTTAAAATCATGACAGGTTTAGATTATGTAAATCAGGACATTTAGAAAGTCAAATAGAGATACAGCCAGAGAAACAGAGATGGCGAATAGAGATCCTTTTTGCATATTGTTTCGTTTAGTTTAGTTTAATTTAGAGAAACAGCGTGGAAACAAGTCCTTTGGCCCACCGAGTCCGCGATGCCCGCAGATTAACATTATCCTACACACACTAGGTACAATTTACACTTATACCAAGCCAATTAATCTACAAACCTGTACGCCTTTGGAATGTGGGAGGAAACTAAAGATTTTGGAGAAAACCGACGCGGGTCACGGGGAGAACGTACAAACTCCGTACAGACAGCACCCGTAGTCAGGATCGAACCCGGGTCTCTGGCACTGAGAGCGCTGTAAGGCAGCAACTCTACCGCTGCACCACCGTAGAATACAATACCATTCAACTACATATTTACACAAATCCTACATTAAATACATTTTTTAAACTTCTCCCCACATTCTCAACAATTTCCCCCAGATTTGACCACTCATCCTCAAACTTGGGAAGATTAACAGCAGCCAATGGTGCTAAAAAAAACAAGTGCTGCCCTCAATAGATGTTGCCTGGCCTGCTGAGTTCCTCCAGCACTTTAATTTGGCTCAAAATTCAAGTTTCGGCAGTCTCCTGCGCTTTTGTCAGCAAATTCATCTAGCTCCCTGCAGACCTTTGGGCAATGGGAGGAAACTGGATCACTCGTGGGAAAACCACGCTCTCACAGGGAGAACGTGCAAACTCCACACCGACAGCACATCCAGTTAGAATTGATCACCCGGCTTTGGAACTGTGAGGTTGGGGCTCCAGCAGCTGTGCCACTGTTAAATGGTAGGAGAGGAGGGACATGAATTAGTTTGTGACCTATTGCAACTTGCCTCTCTCCATTCTGCAAGAAAGAACTGCAGATGCTGGTTTAAACCGAAGATAGACGCAACAAGCTGGAGTAACTCAGTGGGACAGGCAGCATCTCTGGAGAGAAGGAATGGGTGACGTCATCCATGCCTCTCTCCAGAGATGCTGCATGTCCCGCTGAGTTACTCCAGCCTTTTGTGTCTGCCTCTCTCTCTTGTTTGGTTTGGTAGCAGACCTGTCCCACCCTGAATGTATGGGGTAGCCTCATCTCTAAAGAGCATCCCTGTTTAGGGCTTAAACTTCAGCTCCTATGCGCAATGAGATTAAACGTTAGTTAAAAATCTTCCAAACAAACAGTGGCCAAGAGTTTGATAATGTGAAGACAAAAGGAGTTCCTCCTGCACTTTGTGTTTTGATAATACAAATGTGGTCTTCCTGCAAAGACTAACAACTTGCAAGAGTAACCAAAGCATTACCGGTGATCCTTTGTGTTCAAAATGCAGGACAATAGCCTGCCTTAAAGCTCACCCTCAGAAAAGCAGCCTGTTTGACCTCTTGGTACCAATTTATGAAGAGATTTATGATGTGTCTCTTTTCCTGCTATAAAACAGATTGAATCTTGAAAACCACATTTTTTTCAGGGCCCAGCACAGACAGAGCAAACATTTAACTCACCGATCTGGCCTGAGTTTGAACTCAAGGTACTTTTACATACTTTGCCACGGGAATGTACTGTACAATGTGGTCAATATGTCCAATATGTGTAATGAGTTCCTGTGCAGCTCCAACATATAGTGAGGAGAGGTACCGAGCCCAACCCAAGCATTGTCTTGGAAGCAGTACTGTCCTGGAGCACTCAGATTGGGTTTATTGCCATTTTCTGCCAGGGTACAACTCACATTGTCCCAGCAGAAGGAAAGCAACTGAGGAGTTGTCTGTCGATACATGATTTGTGCCATGCTTTTTGAATGCTGTTGCTGCCCCTTGCTGCCAATAGGAGGCACATAAAGAAGGCACATCAGCGCCTCTACTTCCTGAGAAGATTGCGGAGAGTCGGTATGTCAAGGAGGATTCTCTTGAACTTCTACAGGTGCACAGTAGAGAGCATGCTGACTGGTTGCATTGTGGCCTGGTTCAGCAACTTGAGCGGATAAGACTGCAAAACGTTATGGCCACTGCCCAGTCCAACACCGGCTCTGACCTCCCCACCATCGAAGGGATCTATCGAAGTCGCTGCCTCAAAAAGGCAGCCAACATCATCAGAGACCCACACCATCCTAGCCACACACTCATGTCACCATTGCCATCGGGAAGAAGGTACAGGAGCCTGAAAACTGTAACGTCCAGGTTAAGGAACAGCTTCGTCCCTACAGCCATCAGGCTATTAAACACGACAACAAATAAGCTCTGAGCTACAACAGACTATTATTATTATTGCACTATATTTGTTTATTTATTGAGTATGTGTGCATGTGTATATATACACACACTTAACTTTTTTTCTCCCGTTATGCACTATGTTTACATATTCTGTTGTGCTGCATCAAGCAAGAATTTCATTTTCCTATCTGGGACATAGGACAATAAAACACTCTTGACTCTTGAGAAGGTACAAACTCCATTCAGGTGAAGATCTAAACCGGGACTCTGGCACAGCAACTCAGTGGGTCAGTCAGCATCTGAAGTTGGTGTAGGCAGCATTTGACCTGAAACATCACACATCCACACTCTCCTGAGATACTGCTTGATCCACTGAGCTACTCCAGCACTCTGTGTCTTCCACAGTGAGAATGGTGGTGGCCCGTCGGTAACCACGATGTCGGCTTGTGCAGCCTCAATTCCGGTGAGTTTGGACATGGCTCACGGGTCTGTGTAGAGGGCGGCACAAAAGCCTGTGCGTGAATGAGTTTAAGGTGGAGAAGCTGTTCCACTGTAACCACCCCACCCTCTCGGCCGCAGAAGTCCAGTGGTATGAAATATCATCACAGCTGGAGACTTCTTGGCTGCAGTGGATGGCCATGTCGTCTTTAATGCTGTTCCTTCACATTCAACAGTGCATCGCTGCGCTGCCTTTCAAGTCGTTGGTTCATAAAGATCTCTTCCGCCTGGTCTGCCAAAGCAGACTCTCCATGAAAGGATGAGCATGTCCCACAGGTTGAACTGGACCACATGGTACAAGTTGCAAGGCTGCCCCTTGACCTGACATAGACCAAAGGTGAGAATATACCTAAGTATTATGACACCTGTAACCTCAACAATTAAGTTTAACTTTTACCAATTAACAAATAAGAAATCACTGTCTGTCGTTCAATTAATCATATCATGTCACAATTAATTTAATGTTATTCCAACATTGACTTTGTTGGAGAGATGTCACAACAGCCAAGCTGAACTGAATAACAACATTTCATAGGTCTCAGCTTGACAGAATATTGAGTTACTGAAGGGATCCATTTCATAACTTCAATAATCCTTTCGACACAGTGAGGTGGGTCTGAATTTATGAACGACCTGTCTGGATTTCAGCAGTGACACGATACGATATGATAGAACTTTATTTCTCCCAGGAGGGAAATTGATCTTCCAACAGTCATTAAACACAAGATACATGAAAAGTGACAGGATTGGGGGATGTGGAAAGATTGGGGAGGGTCGGGGAGCCAGTCTACCCCACGACAGAAGGGGGAGGAGTTGTACATTTTGATAGCCACAGGGAGGAAGGATCTCCTGTGGCGTTCTGTGCTGCATCTTGGTGGAACCAGAAGGTGCTCCTCAGGTTGACCAGTGTGTCATGGAGGGGGTGAGCTGTATTATCTGAGGTGTTCCGCAGTTTGAGGAGCATCCACCCCTCCAAGACCACCCACAGTGAATCCAACCCCATCCCCAACTTATGTGAGGAGATGTTTATACTGTATGTAGGCTATTCCTAGGTCAGTCTGTCGACCACTGTAGCACATTGTCCATTACTGTTACAGCACTAAGCAGCAATAATCGATTAGATGCAAAGGCTGGGATAGTGTTTCAAATATAACAGAGCAAAAGCCTTTTTTTTTAGAAGATCTTAGCCTGGATGCACAGCCAAGCATGTCACCAAAGTAGAGAAATTTAAACTTGATGAGGCAAAATCTAACGTAATGGCAGCTGGAACCTAGTGGAATTATCAGCAGAAAATTAAAGGCAAGAGAGAAACAGCTATCAACGTGAAATCCTAACTCCACAGTTGAACTTGCATACAAGGACTAGATGATGAATTAAGATTGGATGTAGACAAAAATGCTGGAGAAACTCAGCGGGTGCAGCAGCATCTATGTAGCGAAGGAAATAGGCAACGTTTCGATTTTCCAGCATCTGCAGTTCCTTCTTAAAAACAATGAAGATTGGATCTTGGCTAAAGAATCAAAGAATCATTTTTGTACGATTACAGATATGTAACCTCCTTCATCCCCAGTTGAACTTGGCCATTCAAGATGCCGCAGAATCAAGAATGGTTATAGCCATTCAGCCCATCAAATCCATACCCGCTCTATGTCAGATGCAGCACAAGAACAGGCCTATAAACCCACTGAGTCCAACATCAGTGTGTCCATATAATGGTATATGGACACACTGATCTGTTCTGTAGTCATGCCTACTATGTTCCGTTGTGCTGAAGCAAAGCAAGAATTTCATTGTCCTATCAGGGACACATGACAATAAACTCTCTTGAATCTTGAATCTTGAACTATTGACCTCCTATTAACACCAATCATATATTAATCCTACTTTTTATTGTCCTTGCTTCTCGTGAACTCCCCTTCCTTTCCCCTACCTCCTCCCAACCCCCCCCCCCCCCCCCCCCCCCCCCCCCCCCCCCTCACCTTCCTCCCCCTCCAACCTCCCCCCCCAATGGAGTTACATTTGCTGCCTTATATATATATGTGGGGACTCATAGTATGTGGGGATTCTTAAAGATGACAACCGGTCTCACTATAATCTCCACAACCTTCCACAAAATCTTGCGAAGAAGGTCATCAGATCCTTGAGGTTTATTGGTTTTCAGTCCCATTAAATTCTCCAATTCGATTTAGTTGCAAATGCTTTTCTTTCAGCTCCTCTTTCACGGTTATTCTCTGTTTTCTGTGTCTTGTAAAGACAGGCACACAATATTTATTTGATTTCTCTTCCTCATTTTATTCCCCAATATAATTTCATCTTCTCTGACTCATTTGCCGATCAGTTCCCTTTTTTGACGTCTAAAGAGGCTTTGCTTTCCTGCCTTATTTTCCTGACCAGATTTATTTGGTATTCTGCTTTCCCTTCCCTGACAACATCTCATGATGTATGATGAATTTTCCCAGTCTTCAGACTTCCCATGCTTTCTCACCACATTACAATTCATCTCCTTTGATCTAATACTATCTATCTTCCTTACGTTGGACAGTTGGACTTCTTTTACTGCTCGCATTTTGTGCCTTAAATGGTATATGTTTGCCGTAAGCTATGTATTAATCCCCTAAATGCTGGCCATTACTGTCATGTCCTTTAATGCACTTTCCCAATGTCCCATAACAAATTGATCTATCATATCTTTATCATTTGCTTCACTTATATTAGCCAACGGTTTTAAAATGAACTCAGTAAAGTTGTAAAATCATAGGGATAAAGAGGGCAAACAAGTCGTTCAGCCCATTGCGTCTGAAGCAACCATCAACCATCCATTTACCCTAATCCTACATTAATTCCATCTCTTTCCGTTATTCATTCCATTCAGGGACCCAAGCAGTCGTTCCAGGTGCAACAGAGGTTCACCTGCACCTCCTCCAACCTCATCTATTGCATCCACTGCTCTCGATGTCAGCTGATCTACACCGGTGAGACCAAGCGATCGTTTCGCCGAACACCTCCGCTCGGTCCGCATTAACCAACCTGATCTCCCTGTGGCTCAGCACTTCAACTCCCCCTCCCATTCCGAATCCGACCTTTCTGTCCTGGGCCTCCTCCATAGCCAGAGTGAACAACAGCGGAAATGGAGGAGCAGCACCTCATATTCCGCTTGAGCAGTTTGCACCCTAGTGGCATGAACATTGACCTCCAATATCCGATAGCCCTTGCTGTCTCCTCCCCTTCTCAGCTCTCCCTCAGACCTCGGGCTCCTCCTCTTCCTTTCTCCTTTCTTCTCCCTACATCAGTCTGAAGAAGGGTTTCGGCCCGAAACGTTGCCTATTTCCTTCGCTCCATAGATGCTGCTGCACCCGCTGAGTTTCTCCAGCACTTTTGTCTACCTTCATCAACACTCCCCCGCTTCCCCTACAGTACATACTGGGTGTAATTTACAGTGGACAATTAATTCATCCTTTCTCAGTGCAGAATACTTGATCTCAAATAGCTTATTCTCTCTTTGGTTCCCTCAACTACTGATATCGAAAAACAGTACAAAAAGCACAAAATGTTGGAGGAACTCAGTGGGTCAGGCAGCATCTGTGGAGGGAAATGGACAGAAGATATTTTGAGTCCTCAAACTGAAGATAAGGAAAACCATCTCCTTCAGTCTGATGAAGGGTCTCGACCTGAATCGTCCCCTTTTCCTTTTCTCCAGAGATGCTGCCTGACCTGCTGAGTTACTCCGGCATTTTGTGTCACCCTTCACACTGATTGTTTCATCTTGTGTTTTAATCAATATCAAGAAAGCCCTGACATCTACTGGGCAGTTGATGTAGTACAGAGCAATAAACCACAAGAGGAACTCGAAACTAGACACTAAATGCTGGAGTAACTTAGCGGGAAAGGCAGCAACTCTGGACAGAAGGAATGGGTGACATTTCGGGTCGAGTCTCTTCTTTAGCATCTGTAGTTGCTTCCTGCAGTTATCTTTGGTGTAAACCAGCATCTGAAATTCCTTCCTATATTTATGTTTGGTGTAAACCAGCATCTGCAGTTCCTTTCTACACTACTAGAGGAGCTCAGCAGACCAAGTAGGTTCTGTGGGGAAAAAGGCAAAACATCAGCAATTCCATACCTTCTGATCTGCTGAGTTCCTGCAACAGATTGCTTATTGCTCCAGATTCCAGCATCTGCAGTCTGTTGAGCACTACAGAGCACTACAAATGCTGGACTCATGACATTGTGAAAGCTGCAATCAGTTCCTGTTAACCATCCAGTGCAGTGCAACTTGCATTTCGAATGCTGCTCCCCTTGTTGATCACCTTCCTCCCACAACAGATTATTCCAGCAATACGCTCTCTGAGTAAAAGGTGCTTTCTCCCCAGCTTCCATTGCCGTTTCCACCATTTGAACCTTACCTCTGGTGGCCTGTTTTAGTGGATGCTTTGGATTTGTATAACTGATTTTATCTAATATTTTCCTCTGTAATTCACTGAGACAGAGTGATTCAGCGTGGAAACAGGCCCTTCGGCCCAACTTGTCCACACTGGCCAACATGTCCCAGCTACACTAGTCCCACCTGCCCGAGTTTAGCCCATATCCCTCAAAACCTCAGTCCCTCAAATGCATCAGTCACTACTTGTACAGGTCTGATGCTGGCCGATCCGTGGAGAGTGTTTCAGCTCCCAAAACCCTCTCCGTCACCTACAAGTCTCCGCAAAGAGAGTGATGAAAACCCTTGCAGAGTGCTGAAAACCCGGGAACAATGGATCTGCAACAACACTCAGGAAGATCAATACCAGCCACTGCAACAATATCAACGATGCAACTCCAGTGCAACATGGTTCCATGGCGTCCTGCCTACAGATGCATTGTTGCCTTGCAGCGCCTAATCATGGCTTCAACCCCATGTCCTTAATCAGAAAAACTCTGCCAGACCAAGGACCTCGAGTGACACAAATTACAGTTGAAGTGAGTACTTGTAGACCAGGATAATATGAAAGTGTTTGAGAGAACACATACACCACATGGAACCTATAATCTAATGCTGCTCAATATTATGAGTGGAGCTGAAAGCACAGAATAAATCTGATTCTGTGAGAAGGGATGGTACTATCCAAATGTCCAACATCCAGTTCAGTTCAGTTCAGTTTAGTTTATTGTCACGTGTACCGAGGTACAGTGTTTAGTTTAATTTAGAGATACAGCACAGAAGCAGGTCGTTTGGCCCACTGAGTCCGCACCGACCAACAATCCCCACACATTAACACTATCCTACACACACTAGGGACAGTTTACATGTATACCAAGCCAATTAGCCTACAAATCTGTACATCTTTGGAGTGTAGGAGGAAACCGATGATCTCGGAGAAAACCCACGCAGGTCATGGGGAGAACGTACAAACTCTGTACAGACAAGCACCAACAGTCAGGTGGACTCATTAGTTTGTAAGACAAGGAGGAGGCCATTCGGCCTTTCGAGCCAGCACCGCCATTCAATGTGATCAGGGCTGATCATCCACAATCAGTACCCAAGCGGAATATGAGGTGCTGGCCACCCTTCTTAGGCCAAAATGTAGGATAGTACACTACACAAGTGTCAGTACACAAGAGTTGTCATGTTTCATGCACCAACCTGTACCCTTCAAGTCTGAAAGTTAAAACAATATTAAGAGCCTTAACTTGGCCATAAAGCCCCCATTGTTCTGGTGGTGGCACTGGGTCAGCGTTTGGGGGGGGGGGGGTTGTCCTGGTCTGGCAATGTGTCGATGTCCTCCGCCGCTGCTCCATCGCTCCGTGCCCGTGCAAGCCGTGTACGTTCCGTGCTCCTGGTCACTTGGAGCAGGGCCTGATCTAACAGAGCTCCAGGCTGCTGCAGGGCCTCCAGCAGATATCTTTGTTGTTACGTTCATGGTTCATTTTTATCCCTCTCCCCCCCCCATAACTTAATGGTCCAGATTTTATGATGACATGAAAGGAGTCTACATGATGCACTCCATTGACCAGCGAAGAAGACACACTCCTGAATTGCACATTAACAGACGATGTCGGTCCATTTGTGTGTCTGAGCTTTTGTCTGCCTAGAAGAGGCATCTTGTAATGATCCTTTCTTGATTCTCACAACACTGCTGCATTCTATTTGTAGAGTTATTGACTAATACATGCATTAATATAGGTATGTATTCACACATTAATGGCCCATTAAACCCCTCACTAAAAGTTAAGGCCAGTGATTACGCATGGCCAGTGTTCTTTCAGCAATGTGACCATAGTTAATGATTGGCAAATTGCTTCTCCTCTCTCGAAAATGAACAACAATGAGCCTGGAGTCTCATTCCTTCAGATGGTGACTTTTACCCCAGGTGATATCAGACAAGGACATATTTAAAATAAAACTTTTCTTCCTGCATTCTCTTTGATACAATAATATGTTTTGTTTTGTTTAGAGGTACAGCATGGATTCAGACCCTTTCTTTGCCCACTGAGTCCACTTTGACCATAGATCACCTGCTCACACTAGTTCTATGTTCATCCACTCCATACACACTATGAGCTATTTACAGAGGCCAAATTAACCTACAAACGCGCATGCCTTCGGGATGTGGGAGGAAACCAGAGCACCCGAGGAAATCTGCTCAGACACAGGGAGAACATGCAAACTCCACATAGACAGCATTGTGGTCAGGATCTAATCTGGGTTTCTGGCACTGTGAGGCAGCAGCTTTAACAGCTGCGCCACTGTGCCAAGTTCTTTCCATTACATTATCCTCAATCAATCCAATATGGTTCAAACTACTCTGGTCCCAGTTCTGGTCTGCTATTCCCAATCATTTCTGCTTCGATCTCCTCTTTTAAGTCACTCCTTAAAACCTTCCTTACTGATAATATGTGTCTTTGTTTCTCTTTAGGGCTCATGTCAGATTTTGCCTGACTAATGTACCTGGAATATTTTACAACATTAAGGGAGCTAGATAAATGAAGGCTGTAATAGTAATTGATGTATATTTGTAAGTGGACCAAGTGTCTGTGAACAGCAGGTTATGCATTGCGTTTGAGATACACCTGAGTATTCATTTCACCATTGCTGTCTGCATTGTGAACAGGGATTTCCACAGCCTGATTAATGTGTCTGTTGTTGCCAGATAAAGAACACGAACTACAGTAATGTATTTGCTTATAAATCTGTCTTCTGGACAAAATCTAAGGTGGATGCAGAAGGTTACACATCGCTGTTGAAAAAAAGAGAGCAAAAGGCATGGATATTTATCAGTACAGTCTGTTAGCATCTTGCTGTGCCAAAAAACTGCTGCATTTTCTTACATTACAGCTGTGTCTGCACAAGAATTCAGCAAATGCTAGCAAAACCAGGAAGTGCCGAGAGAATCCAGCATCTGCAGTCTCTTTCTTTAGAGGTACAGCGTGGGAACAGGCCCTTCAGCCCACTGGGTCCGCACCACCCAGCGATCCCTGCACATGAACACTACCCTACACACATTGGGGACAATTTACACTGATACCAATTGGCGAGTTTAGAAGAGTTTAGGAGAGTTTGAAAAAATGTAATGTAGAAGACATCCTTCGATTATGGTGAAGACTAGCCTCGACTAACTATGACGAACTTCGGGAAAATTGGACACCGAATAGTGGAGTGAAGACGACCTCCTTTGATCTCCTTCGACCTCCCTTCGACTATGTTGAAGACTATCTACGACTACCTTCGACTACCCTCCTCTTCATCATCTACATCCTCCCTCTTGGTCAGATACTCCGCCACTTCAACCTGGACTTCCACTGTTACGCCAATGACACCCAGATCTACCTCGGCACCAAATCCCCCCACAACCCCCCCCTCTCCCATATCAACTCCTGTTTGTCAGCTATAAAAATCTGGATGCAACATAACTTCCTCAAACTCAACAGCGATAAGACAGAATTCCTCCTCATAGGTTCCAAAGCCACACTCAGCAAAATCAATAACCCCACTCTCACCATCGACGGCACCACTGTCTCCCCATCTCCCCAGGCCTGCAACCTTGGCGTGATCTTTGATTCCACCCTCTCCCTTGAGCCTCACATCCGCCATGTCATTAAAACCTCCTTCTTTCATCTCCACAACATCACCAAACTCAGACCCTCTCTCACACCTCCTGCTGCTGAAAGACTCATCCATGCCTTCATCTCCTCCTGACTGGACTATTGCAACTCACTTCTCCTTGGCATCAGCTCCACCTACATCAACCGACTCCAACTGGTCCAGAACGCAGCCGCCCGACTCATCACCCACACCAAATCCTGGCATCACATCACTTCAGTCCTCAAACAACTTTACTGGCTTCCCATCTCCCACCGGATCACCTACAAAATCCTTATCCTCACCTACAAAGCCCTCCACCATCTGGCCCCCCCATATCTCACTGACCTCCTCTCCCCCTACCAACCCTCACGGTCCCTCAGATCCACATCAGCCGGTCTCCTCTCCATCCACAAGTCCAACCTCCGCAGTTTTGGGGACAGAGCCTTCTCCAGGGCAGCTCCCAGGCTCTGGAACTCCCTCCCCCAACTGATCCGCAATTCCGTGTCCCTCACCATCTTCCAGTCCCGCCTCAAGACCCATCTCTTCACCTCTGCCTATCCTTAGCCCCACGTCCCCCTCCCTTTTCATCTGTGCATTAATTGCCTCATATTGTGTTTTGAATTGAATTCTGTCTTTACTTTGTGTACTAGTCATGTCTCTACTATTTATTTCATTCCCCTTACTAAATTTTTGTAAGGTGTCCTTGAGACTCTTGAAAGGCGCCCATAAATAAAATTTATTATTATTATTATTATTATTATTATTATTATTATTATTATTATTATTACCCTCGATTACCTACGACTAACATGCCGACCTACTACGACTAAACCTAAGAGTATAAATAGTATCGATTTTTTCCATGGCGACCTTTTTTTACTCGCGGGCATTTTTCAACATGTTGAAAAATGCGCCGCGACCTAGCTGAGGCCTCGACTACGCGGAGACCACTCTCGAGCATGAAGGAGAGTTACAAAGACCTTCTAGGACCTCGTGTCGACCATGCTGCGAGTAAGAGTCGAGGGCAAACTTGCCAGAACTCGTAGATTAGATCGCCGCAGTGAGACAGCCCCTTAACTTTTTCACACAAAGGGTGGTGGGTGGATGGAACAAGCAGCCAGAGGAGGTAGTTGAGGCAGGGACTATCCCAACGTTCAAGTTCAAGTTCAAGTTCACATCTATTGTCACACGCACCAATTAAGGTACAGTGATATTTGAGTTACCATACAGCCATACATGTAAAATAACACAATACACAATTATTTTAACATAAACATCCACCACAGTGGAATCAACATTCCTCACTGTGATGGAAGGCAATAAAGTTCAGCCATCTTCCTCCTTTGTTTGTTCACCTGTGGTGGTCGGAGCCTTAAAATCTCAGCACTGCCTCTGCCGATGCTGACGGCCCGATGTTAAAACTCTCTTGTCGGAATGATGGAGACTCCAGCGTCGGGATGGGTCGGAAACACTCCGCGGCATGGAGCTCCCGAGTCGGCCTCTTCTTACCGGAGACTGTGGCTTCACAGTGTTAAAGTCCGCAGGCCCCCGCGGTCTGAGCACTTCTTCTGGTGATCATCGGCAAAGTGTCCCAAGCTCCGCGATGGTAAGTCCGCGCCGCGCTTGCGGCTTGAAGCTCCAAGAAAGGCCGCACAAATCCAGTTGTTAGGCCGCGGGGAGGAGACGGAGACGTGACACGGAGAAAGATCACATCTCCGTCGAGGTAAGTGATTGAAAACGGTTTCCCCCTATTCTCCCCCCACACCCCCCACATAAAAACATACCGAGAAACATTAAAACAAACATTTTAGACACATTAAAAATAACAAAAAAGTCTAAATAACACAGGCTGCCATCTTGGCGCCATTCAATGTTGTATTTAAGAAGCATTTAGACAGGCACATGGATAGGACAGGTTTGGAGGGATATGGACCAAATGCTAGCAGGTGGGATTAGTGTAGCTGGGGCATGTTGGCCAGTGTGGGCTGAAGGGCCTGTTTCCACACAGACTCTATGACTCTATCTGACACAAAAGACAAAATGCTGGAGGAACTCAAGCGGTCAGGCAGCATCTGTGGAGAGAATGACCTTTTGACCTTTTGACCAGATGACCTTTTGGGTCGAAGCATCATCTCTCCATTCCCTCCACAGATGCTGCCCAACCAGCCGAGTACCTCCAGCATTGTAATGTTACTCAAGATTTCAGCATCTGCGGTTCCATGTGCCTCTCGGATCAGAAATGATGACTGCTTTCTTTTATCACAGACTCTGTTAGACATGCTCACTTCTTCCAGCTTATTGTGATTTTTGTTACAGATTCCAACATCTGCAGTTTTACTCATTTTCAATTTTCTACTGGATCTGTAAAGCATGTCAGGGTACAAATGCAACCTAAATGAAAAATAAAATAAAATGTTGGTCAATCATGATTAAGTAAATGCATCCCCCTTACTCAGGCCAAAACAGTGTGTATCTCTTAACATAGGCAGGCAGTCTTGTGCCTACTCCAATCCAAGAATGAAGATAACCCCCCTACACATGATAGAACAATGGAGCCTGCAACATTTTATCTCACCAAATATCAATCACTCAGGGAACAATCTGCTGAAGCCAATAAAATGTTTTGGTGGTGGTAAGTCAGCTACTTGTGATTGCAACTGTGAACAATATTTTAAAAATTCTATCTTGTTTCTACTTTGATTTCAAACGTCACCTGAACACAAACCATGCCCCCCCCCCCCCATAAAATCTCCAATGACCTCAACCTAAACAAAATTGGCTGCCGAAAGACGACTGGAGTCTCCAGGAGTTTCTGCATCATTGGCCCTGGCAACTATGGTTGATATCTTTCAGAGAAAGCCTTCAGAAGCTAAAAGGACAGCTCTTTCAAAGCGTGCGACCGGGTTAAGGGTAACGTGCCCTCCCACAGATTAAATCTCTCCT
>NC_045992.1:11638091-11830591 GCF_010909765.2 Amblyraja radiata | reverse complement strand
ACCTACGACCTACCTACGACCTCCTAAGACCTCGTGACAACCATGCTGCGAGTATAAGTCAAGGTCAAACTCGGCAGAGGCCGTGAATTAGGTCGTGAAAGTGGGACAGGCCCTTTACTGTAGTTTGCAAATTGTTGTTTATTTTTGGAGTTCCAGCTTCTTAAATGGCGAACATAACTAAAAAATATCAGAAATGTGAACGGGGTCAGCTTATTTAATGAGGCTGAAACTGTGAAACTCACGTGGCACGAAAATTGAGGGGCAAGACATTTTATGGAGAGTGTTCCTCATTTAATTGTTTGTCATCATTTTAATGATATTTTAAAGTTATATTGCTCAATTTCATGATGCCAGCTATGTGCAAATTTCCTTTATAAACAGAAACCTTTTGCAAAATGTTTGCACATGATGATAGTCCCTAATGAGAAGGGAGCAACTGGAGGTAGATAAAAATAAACAGCTTCAAAAGCACACATAGAATGGCCATTCTTTGCTACCCCACCATCCTTCATTCCTCCTTGTCTACATCAACATCTACATCAAGCTCTCCTCGAACATCAGTTGTTCCTCTTCTGCTGCCCATATTATTGCCCTTTGTACTTTGTTTAAACAAATGCTTTCCACCGAACCTCGGTACATGTGACAATAATAAACTAAACTAAAACTACATTAGGTCTATCATGCATCGTCCATCTTGAATTATCCTTCAGAAGGAAGTACGAAACCTTCCTATTTGTGCAGCCATTGTGGTGAAGGCTACCTGATAATGCTGTTGGGAAGATAGATATAGAGTGCTGGAGTAACTAAATGAGTCAGGCAGCATCTCTGGAGAAAAAGGATGGGTGACATTCGGGATGGGACCCTTCTTCAGACTGAAGAACTTTGGACTTCGAGTCTGAAGAAGGGTCACGACCTGAAACATCACCCATCTTTTCTCTCCAGAGACGCAGCCTAACCTGCTGAGTTACACCAGCACTTTGTGTCTGTCTTCGGTATGCTCCAGCATCTGCAGTTGCTTTCTACAAATGCTGTTGAGAAGTGAGTTGCAGAATTCTGATCCACTGATGATGGAAATTTGGTGGTACATTTCGAAGAGTGCGTGGGTGTGTTTTTTAGGATGGAGTTTGAAGCTCAACCTTAACATCCATATGCATTTGATCAGCGAGTCAGCTCTTTCCCAAGTGTCATCCCCGCCAACATCTGAATCTGTACCCCAAAAAAAAACATTTCACTGAAACTCGGTGCATGTGACAATATACTAAAACTAAACTCAAAAACTCAGAAAATCAAACAAATTGCAGACACTGGAAATCAGAAATAAAAACAGAAAAATGCTGAAAGCCTCGGCAGGCCAGGCAGCATCTGTAGAGGCAGGAGCAATCTACTGCTTTACTGCTTCTCCTTCCACAGATCTGCTGAGATTTTACAATATTTCACTGAGTCTTCATCTCAAGGCTAATCTCACCAATGTTCTCCCAAACATTCCCTCCAGCTTTAACATCCCAGCATTATCATTCCCAGGTCGCACAATAGTGCATTTATATTCTTCCGACATTCAGTCTCTACCTTTCCTGCCTCAGCGACCCACTGATTCTCTGTAGATTGACTTAAAAACACTCTCAGGAAGGAAAGAGCATTTCAAACTTTGAGCCAGCACTTTTATTTAATACCATACGGCTGATTCAGGGAGAAACTTCCCCTACTTTTGCATCATTTACCCTTATTCAAGACAACATAATGGACTTGAAAACTCATCTACAATCTTTAGTGGTGGAGAATTCCACATTTATACAGTAATTTATCAATTTCCTGCACAATAAATGCTTTATGGGAAATGTATAGTACATGAAATTGAGAACATTGGGAAATGTGTGTTGTTGACAGCCTGAAGCGGGGTCTCCACCTGAAACATCATCAATCCATGTTCTCCAGAGTAGCTGACAGAGTTACTCCAGCACTTTTTATCCTTATGTGCCATTGACATTTGGTACAATATTTCAATGGAGAGTGGTTCAGTATTACAGCAAAAAGTAGAATTGTAATGAAAGACACAGAGTCCAAAGAATTACATACACTTGGACAAAAATTGATAAATGGAATGTTTGTTTATGGGCGAACTTCCTTCATATGATTTCTGATTTCTCTCCTGAAGGCCTCATTTTATTTTTTAAATGATCTTGTATTTTTCGATCTCTCCACCCTTCCATATCCTCTTCACTTTTTAAGGTCTGAAGAAGGGTCTCGACCCAAAACTCCAGAGATGCTGTCTGACCCACTGAGTTACTCCAGCTTTTGTGTCCATCTGTAGTTCATTCTTACACATTTCGTCTGCTCCTCTATGAAATCTCTTCAAGGTTTGCTTGCTTTGGAGCAGTTCTGCTCCTCTCTCTGTCTGAAGAAGGGTCTCGACCCAAAGCTTCACATTCCTTTTCTCTCAAGATGCTATCTGACCCATTGAGTTCCTCCAGCTTTTTGTGCCTATCTTTACTTTTCAAATGCATGGTTCAGATCACGTTTCTGCAACCATCCTGTCTTTGAATCCTTCCAAGGCATTATTTCATCCTTAGATAGACACAAAATGCTGGAGTAACTCAGTGGGGCAGACAGCATCTCCGGAGAGAAGGAACGGGTGACGTTTCAGGTTGAGACCCCTCTTCAGACTGATGTCTGTGGAGAGGAAGATACATTGATAAGGTAAGCTCAGGAAGACTCGTGAAGATTTTACAACATGTTGAAAAATGTCCACGAGAGCCCCGAGTACTGGTGAGCGGCCATTACAGTAAATCACCGAGTTCGAATCAGGGCAAACTCGGGAGAACTGTTGAATGAACTCGTACAGTGGGACAGGGCTTTAAATTCTCATCCGCATCCCTACGCACAATGCCTCCATTAGTCTCCTTCTCACCAACCAACATGCCTCAAATGACACATTTTTCGGTTCTAATTTATTGTATCTCCTCCTCAATGTAAGGTGACCTGAGGTGACTAGAGCATAGTTGAGAAGTCTTTCTGCATGTGAGAAATAATATGATGAAATACATTGTACATATAGCTCTGATGGAAGTCTGGTTAAACAGAGGAAAGAGCATGATCTACAGCAGAAGTAATTGTAGATTTAAACTGCGGACAAAGTTAGGACAGCTTTATAAGTTCTTAGATAATGAATTAATTTTAATAGTAATATCAAGATAAAAAACATGATATAATTTACCAAAGGGTTGATGTATTGATTGGCGAGGAAACTAGAGTGGTAATTAATGGGTTGGGGGAAAATAAGGAGAGTATTTCTGGATTTAATACAATGCAGTAGAAAGCCAACACTGGTTCCATGTACAGTAATTACATTGGTTCTTCCCACTTTCCGTACTTCTCTGTACCTCTGCACGTTACATGCCGATAAACTAGCCTTTGTTTGATTTCTTCCTTCACTGAGGATAAATAATTTACTGCAGCTTATTAACTTGCCAGCTGGGAAGTGTGAATGGAACAGGAACATGCAAACTCCACACTGAGAGCGAGCGAGGTCAGGATTGAAGCCAGGTACCTGAGCTATGAGGAGAGGCACTAAACACCATGCCGCCCTAAGAAGCCACAATTGGTTGAATATCATTAACTATCATTTACCTTACCTTTTACATACTCCTTGCCATTATACCCCATTATCAGGATATAATATAAAAGAGAAAAACAGTGTGCATTGATTGTCCCAACTATAAATAGCCTGATTTAATGGCTGCATTTGCTGTGGTTTCTATGGTATATTTAGTGCAACAAGATATTTCCTCTGTGCATGATGTGCAGCATAATCATAAATCCATTTTTAAAATGTTTACCATTTGGCTACAAAAAGGAATGGGGAAAATTGCTTTGATGGCTCACAAGAATGTTAAGTGCTTCTGAGCGCAGTTTCGTAATATCATTAGAAGATGCAGTGCACGAGACAGAGTCAGACACTGGCCTATATTGAGCAACCCTTGAAATGAATCATACTCGAGCAGCCTCTGCCTGGTAAATGCTCCTTTGGACCTTTCAGTTCCATTGCGTGACACTCTAATTAGGGTCACGACAGGAATAAACGCAACAAAGTCCACCCTGCCAGATAGTCAGTGAATAGAATCTTTGCATAATCATCATTGTGCTGCCCTCTCGGGTAAAGGGGCCGTCTTCGATAAGGCTCGTCGCTGAATTAAATTATAGGAATCTGATACAAAGCGTTTCCATGAATCAAGATTAACTTCATTAGTTTGCCCAGACATCTTTCTTATTACGGTTTGGTCTCCGTGCTGAGAGTGCAGCAATCAAATAAGTAGACAGCAGAGGCTATGCAGTCTGTAATAGCAACGCCGACAGCTTAATAACCTCAATTGGTGCACCAGTTAGTGACCAGAGTTAGTGCCAGTGGATGATAGCACCCCAGGGGATTGGGCTACAGCTGACTGGAACAACCTGCCACAGAAGATATTCTACTTCAAGCCAATCGAGTGGACAACTAGAATTCACCAAGGAAGTGATTACACTTCCTTACTTAAGATTAAATTTCATTTCCTCGCCTCCAGCTTTTTTAATAGAGGAGACTTTAGACCTAGAGATACAGCGTGGAAACATATTTGTCAGTCCACTGAGTCCACGCCGACCAGCGATCACCCCGTACACTCACACTAGTCTGCACTTTAGGGACAATTTACAGAAGCCAATTAACCTCCCAACTTGTATGTCTTTGGAATATGTGAGGAAACTGGATCACCCGGAGAAAACCCACGTGGTCACAGGGAGAACGTACAATCTCCGTACAGCCAGCCTTGTAAATCTTTCCGATCCATGTATCTGTCCAAACGTCTTTTAACTATAATAATAATAATAATAAATTTTATTTATGGGCGCCTTTCAAGAGTCTCAAGGACACCTTACAAAAATTTAGCAAGTAGAGGAAAAACATGTAAGCGGAATGAAATAAATAGTAGAGACATGACTAATACACAAATTAAAGACAGAATTCAATTCAAAACACAATATGAGGCAATTCAAGCACAGATGAAAAGGGAGGGGGACGTGGGGCTAAGGATAGGCAGAGGTGAAGAGATGGGTCTTGAGGCGGGACTGGAAGATGGTGAGGGACATGGAATTGCGGATCAGTTGGGGGAGGGAGTTCCAGAGCCTGGGAGCTGCCCTGGAGAAGGCTCTGTCCCTAAAACTGCGGAGGTTGGATTTGTGGATGGAGAGGAGACCAGCTGATGTGGATCTGAGGGACCGTGAGGGTTGGTAGGGGGAGAGGAGGTCAGTGAGATATGGGGGAGGGCTTTGTAGGTGAGGACCAGGATTTTGTAGGTGATCCGGTGGGAGATGGGAAGCCAGTGAAGTTGTTTGAGGACTGGAGTAATGTGATGCCAGGATTTGGTGTGGGTGATGAGTCGGGTGGCTGCGTTCTGGACCAGTTGGAGTCGGTTGATGTAGGTGGAGCTGATGCCAAGGAGAAGTTAGTTGCAGTAGTCCAGTCGGGAGGAGATGAAGGCATGGATGAGTCTTTCAGCAGCGAGAGGTGTGAGAGAGGGTCTGATTTTGGCGATGTTGCGGAGGTGAAAGAAGGAGGTTTTAATGACATGGCGGATGTGAGGCTCAAGGGAGAGGGTGGAGTCAAAGATCACGCCAAGGTTGCGGGCCTGGGGAGATGGGGAGACAGTGGTGCCGTCGATGGTGAGAGTGGGGTTATTGATTTTGCTGAGTGTGGATTTGGAGCCTATGAGGAGGAATTCTGTTATATTATTATATATTATATATTATTATTATAACTATTGTTATAATACCTGCCTCAATTATCCACTCTGGCAGCTTGTTCCATATACCCTGTGTGAAAAAGTTGCCCTTCAGGTTCCTATTACATCTTTTCCCTCCCACCTTAAACCAATGTTTTTTATTCTCCTAATCTTGATAAAAGACTGTGCATCACACAGAATAAATATTCTTTTCGTAGTCTTATACACCTTTATAAGATCACCCCCTCATCCTCCTGTGCTTCAGGGAATAAAATGCTCGGCTGCCCAATCTCTCCCTATAGTTCAGGCCCTCAAGTCCTGGCAACATCCTTGTACATTTTCCCTGCACTCTATCCAGCTCAACAACATCCTTCCTATAGCAAGGGGACCAAAGCTGTACTCAGTTCTCCAATAGCGGCCTCACCAATGACTTGTACAGCTGTAACATAACATCCCAACTTCTATACTCAATACCCTGACTGATGAAGGCCAATGTGCCAAAAGTCTTCTTGATAACCACCCTGTCGACCTGTGAGGTCACTTTCAAGGGACCATGCACCTCCACACCCAGCTCTGCTCAAAACCACTCCCCAGGGGCCCACCATTAACTGGGACACTCTTGCTCATTCTCCAAACAGTCGGAGAAAAAAAGATGATGAAGGTGGAACAGATATTTGGAGGAATTGCCACCAATATCTTTAATTCACTGATGGTAAAAAATTGATTTGGAATAAATGTGAAAGCAGGTTTCTGTCTGACAAAGAAAGTATAAATGACTCGAGATCACAAAAGGAGAATTTAAAATTATATTCTGGCACAGTAATATGATGTAAGTGACTGTGAATACACTTAATATACCTAACATAAAGTAAGTATCACCATTCAAAGCAAATGATCCATTATGTTGAAAACTGGAGATCCATTTCCATAGGGTGATATTCAATGCATAAGATCACACTTAAGAGATGGTTCACTGATGACAAAGTGATCTGATGGTAACATTAAGATCATGCCAGGAAAAGAACATGTAAAATGAACCATGACATTGAAGGACCTTTCACCTCAACTACGGACAGAGAAACAGAGCAACAGGTTCAATGTTCTTACCCGGGACGATCTCAAACAGGTGTTTGCTGGACTCCTCAGGGTTTGCTGCAAACTCATTCACTTGACTCCCTTGCAGTTGGATAGAACCCTATGGATAAAAAGAGACTACATTAGCAAGATGATACGACACAATAGAACTTTATTTATCCCAGGAGGGAAATTGATCTGCCAACATTCATAAAACACAAAATACTTGAAGCATGAAAGGAAAGTGAAGAGTGGAAAGGATTGGGGATGTGCAAAGATTGGGGGGGGATGGGGTGGGTAGGGAGTCAGTCTACCCCACGACATAAGGGGGAGGAGTTGTACAGTTAGCCACAGGGAAGAAGGATCTCCTGTGCTGCATCTTGGTGGAATCAGTCTGTTGCTGAAGGTCTCCTCCTCCCCTCCAAGACCACCTCCCATGAACCCAACTCCGCCCCCAGGACAGAGCCAGCCCTCCTGATGAGTTTGTTAATCCTACTGGCGTCCACCGCCTTCGCCCTGCTGCCCCAACACAGGGCAGTGAAGAAGATGGCACTGGCTGCCACCGATTGGTAGAACATCTGCAGCATCTAACTGCAGATGTTGAAGGAGCGGAGCCTTCTCAGAAAGTACCGCCGGCTCTGTCCCTTCTTGTACACGGCCTCAGCGAGTACACTCCAAGGTATTTGTACTCCCTGGTAAACTGCACATCCACACCATTGATGGAGACAGGGGACAGGGGTGTTCCTCTCCTCCTAAAGTCCACCACTAACTCTGACAATACAAGATCAAATACGTTGACTTTAATCAAACTGAATTTCAGAGTTCAAAGTATATGTGCTACTAACTCAGCACACTCTATTTGAAAAGGATTACTGCAATTGGAAAGACAAATTAGAAAGATGCTTTACATAGAATCCAATGAAAGAAAATTAGGTTAGGATATTAGCTAATGTGTCACTTCAGGAGAAGGCAGACAGGAATTTTAAGTGGATCCCCATGCTATTGGCACAGTAATATACACAAAGACTAAACATTTCCTAAATGACGCCTGCACTCAGGCGATTAAACATGTTCTGTACAATGAGTGGGAATAACACAGACAGCCATTATTAAATGCCTGGAGTCTTAGTACTGGGGGCGAATTGCTAATATCTAAGAAGATGCACGATTGAAATTGAGTTTAGTTTCTCTGCTACAAATACTAACAATTCTGTTTTAATCCAGGTGCATTTTCTCATATGTCTGACAAAGAGTATGAGCGATAAATGTTATATTTTGCCATAAAGAAGTCAGGCAACACTTATATGAATCACACTTCAGATTTTGGATTTCTACAGTTTACCAGCTATTTTTTATCTCTAAATAAAAGACAGAAATTCCTGCAATAACAACCCAGTCGACTGCCAGGCCAACGGGTCTTTTAGGCCAAGACAAGACTAGATACTGTTAAGAACTTGAAACTTACAGAGCACAAGATGGCGCTGAAACATGGTAACTCCTTGTGTAGGAAGGGACTGCGGATGCTGGTTTAAACCAAGATAGATACAAAAAACTGGAGTAACTCAACAGGTCGGAGAGCATCTCTGGAGAAAAGGAATAGGTGACGTTTCGGGTCGAAACCCTTCTTTGGACACCTTATACTGCCTCGGTGAAGTCTACTATTCTTACACTACAATCGTTACACCTTTACACCTATTTCTGATTGTGCATATGTATAGTGTGATTTTATTGAATTGTTTTCAAAACAAAGAATTTCACTTTATCTCGGTACAAGTGCCATTGAAATGTACTGTTCTATATTCTGTGTGTGTATAATCTTGTGCTTTATTTCTTTAGACACATCTTATTCTGATACAATATGGAATGTAATACATGTGTAATGAATGGAACGGCCCTACCATTGCAGAAAAGAAGATTTAAAATATTTTTTTTTTGTGTGTTTCTACTTGACTGGTTTTCTCTGAGAGTCAGGCTGGATGCCAGGTCTGTTCAACCTTGCCAAACCCTTCACACTGCCGGCAAGATTACCAGTTATTCAATCATGCGTTTTGCCTGGGCCTGACCTGCTGAGGGTGCTCAGTATTGAGTGCCTTTATTGCAGTTTTCCAGCATCTGCAGTTTACAATGTTTAATTAGATAGTCGATCTTTTGAGCTTGACCAACATTTAGAGATAAGTCATACAGATGGATGAGCTGTGCATACAAGCTGTCGAAACAAGGAACTGCAGACGCTGGTTCACGCATAGGGACACAAAGTGCTGGAGTAACTCAGTGGGTCAGGCAGCATCTCTGGAGAACATGGATAGGTGACGTTTTGGGCTGTGACCCTTCTTCAGACTGATTGTCAGGGTTGGGGGCAAAATAAATGACTGTCCAAACACTCCCTATAGCTAATACCCCCCTGATCCAGGCATCATTCTGGTAAACCTCCTCTGCACCCTTTCCAAAGCCTCTACATCCTTCCTGTAATGGGGCGACCAGAACGTGCATGTAATACTCCAAATGTGGCCAAACAAAAGTCCGATAAAGCTGCATCTTGATTTCCTGACTCTTACATTCAATGCCCCGAACAGTGAAGGCAAATAAACCATCTGTCTTCTTTACCACTGTTTTGCCACTTTTAATTATGGACTTGGAATACAAAATCCCTTTTACATCAAGTTGAAGGGTCTTGCCATTAATTGTATATTTTCCCGTTCATTATTTCCTCCAAATGTGCAACACCTCACACTTGCATGGATTAAACCTCATCTGCTATTTCTCCGTCCATTTCTTAAGCTGAACTCTATCCTGCTCTGCGCTTTGACACCCTTCCCCACAGTCTGTGACCCCAGCAATCTAGGTAACATCCGCAAACCTACCAACCAAGCTGTCTCCGTTTATGTTCAAGTCAGTAATATACATTACAACTAACAGAGGTCCCAGCGAATACCCTGTGGAACTCCACTAGTCACAGACCTCGTGCCTGAATATTGTCCTTCCACCATATCAGTAAGCCAGCTCTGAATCCATACAATCACTTCACTGTTAATCCTGTGGATCTTCTGGATCAGTCTAATATACGGGACTATAGCAAATATCTTACTGAAATCCATGTAGACAACATCCACCGGCCTTCCCACATTGATTACTTTTGTCACCTCTTCAAAATGCACGTTCAGGTTGGTAATGAATTAATTTAAAATTAATTCTTGGAATAAATGTATCCAGTTGCTTGTTGAATATTGAACTATTCAAGCTGATTATATGCTGAATTTTAAAGCATTGAAGATGACCATGAACTTCCAAAAAATTACTTTTCACCAACATGACATTCGTTTTCATAATATCTTAATAGGTTACTAGCTTATGCATTGAAGTGTGATTTTTCCTGATGGCAAAAGATAAAGATCATTTGTCATCTTTAAATGTGGTACCACATGGAATGCAAGAGGTAGCCCTGTTGAGGTCTGTTCCTTGGGTAGCCTGAAAGCAAGGGGCCAGAGTCTGACACGGCTTGAGACAGAGATTGTATCTGAGACTTTATTAGTACACCAGCTTGGCAGAGTGTGTAAAGTTGAAAAAAGCCGTGGAAGATGGAGTTCAGGCTTTGAAGTGGTTTGGATTTTATCCTGATGAAAGTTATTAAGCCGGAACGAATGGAAAGTAGTTGCATTTGCTGGATGAGGTAGAGAACAAAGAAACGGAATCAGCTTTTCCCTTGTGTGGGGCACATTACAAATGTGCTTCTACCTTCCCTCGTGAGAAACTTGTCAAATATGATCCCTGTATATATAGACTCCGCTGTCCAGTTCAGTTTAGTTAATGTCACGTGTACTGAGGTACAGTGAATAGCTTTATCGTCTGTCCAAACTCTATCACTCTTGTTCATATATCCTACCATTAGCAGAGTGAATTAATTTACCAGGATGAGGAAGACATGCTTTGGGAAAATATCCAAGTATCAGGTTTAGAATTATTTGTGGGTTACCAAAGCTAATTGCCGTTTGCCTTAATAATGTCTTTATTTATATAGCACATTTTTAGTCAACTTGCATTGACCCCAAAGTGCTTCACATAATTACATCCACACACACAGGCAAAGGTGGGTGAAGTGTCTTGCCCAAGGACACACACAGTCAAAGGTGGGTGAAGTGTCTTGCCCAAGGACACAACGACAGTATGCACTCCAAGCGGGATTCGAACCAGCTACCTTCCGGTTGCCAGCCGAACACTTAGCCCATTGTGCCATCTGTCGTCCACACTTTGTCTTTATACTTTGTACGTTTTCATGTATATGTACAGGCTGAAGAAGGGTCTCGTTAACCGAAACGTCTCCCGTTCTATCTCGCTGCCTGTCCCGCTGAGTTACTCCAGTTTTGTCTATCTTAAACCAGCGTCCGCAGTTCTTTCAAGTGTCTGTACGCATCTTTGCAGCAACAGCATAGAAATTACATAGGTTGCTAGTTATAGATAGCAGAGTCAATCACCCTGAGGTCACTATCGCTGGCATGTTCTTTTGGATATATATATTTAAACCAAGAATATTAAGTCCCAAAAAAACGCATTATGCACACACTAAATAATAGAGGTAATGGTAAGAATGGAGGAGCCTTGACAATTAGATGCTCCAAATGATACTAAATCCATTAAAACTAAAAACACTTTAAGTGAACAGACAGCTACTAACATTTTCTATTCCTCATGGAAAAGCTGAGCTGTTTTAGTCAAAGGTCTGAAGAAGGGTCTCGACCCGAAACATCACCCAATCCTTCTCTCCAGAGATGCTGCCTGGCCCGCTGAGTTACTCCAGCGTTTTATGTCTATCTTTAGTCAAAGGTTAGTGGGAAACAGACAGGTGTATGAGGGGAAATAAAATGTGCACAAGAAATGATTATGGTTTGAAGCACGGGGTTGTGGAAACAGCTTCAGTAACAACTGTCGAGTGGAACGCAGGTTAATACTTAGAAAGAAAAGCAAATGCCAGACAATGAGCAAAGAGCAAGAGTAGGAATGTGGGGGTGACTGGATTGTGCTTTCAAAAGGCCTGCGCAGCACAGTCGGTTAAAAAGTTTGTATCAGTATGCTGTAACGTTCTGCACTGTGTCACTCTGTTCTCCATCCTTCTCAGCTGCATCTCTCTGTGCTCTGTCACTGTGTGCTCTATCATTATGTGCTCTATCACTGTGTGCTCTATCACTGTGTGCTCTATCACTGTGTGCTCTATCACTGTGTGCTCTATCACTGTGTGCTCTATCACTGTGTGCTCTATCACTGTGTGCTCTATCATTGTGTGCTCTATCACTGTGTGCTCTATCACTGTGTGCTCTATCAGTGTACTCTATCACTGTGTGCTCTATCATTGTGTGCTCTATCATTGTGTGCTCTATCACTGTGTGCTCTATCACTGTGTGCTCTATCTCTGCATGCTCTATCTCTGTGTGCTCTATCACTGTGTGCTCTATCACTGTGTGCTCTATCACTGTGTGCTCTATCTCTGCATGCTCTATCTCTGTGTGCTCTATCACTGTGTGCTCTATCACTATGTGTTCTAACACTGTGTGCTCTATCTCTGTGCTCTATCTCTTTGTGTATCACTGTGTGCTCTATCACTGTGTGCTCTATCACTGTGTGCTCTGTCACTGTGTGCTCTATCTCTGTGTGCTCTATCTCTGCGTGCTCTATCACTGTGTGCTCTATCACTGTGTGCTCTATCACTGTGTGCTCTATCACTGTGTGCTCTATCACTGTGTGCTCTATCACTGTGTGCTCTATCACTGTGTGCTCTATCACTGTGTGCTCTATCACTGTGTGCTCTATCACTGTGTGCTCTATCACTGTGTGCTCTATCTCTGTGTGCTCTATCTCTGCGTGCTCTATCACTGTGTGCTCTATCACTGTGTGCTCTATCACTGTGTGCTCTATCTCTGCGTGCTCTATCACTGTGTGCTCTATCACTGTGTGCTCTATCACTGTGTGCTCTATCACTGTGTGCTCTATCACTGTGTGCTCTATCACTGTGTGCTCTGTCACTGTGTGCTCTATCTCTGTGTGCTCTATCTCTGTGTGCTCTATCTCTGCGTGCTCTATCACTGTGTGCTCTATCACTGTGTGCTCTATCACTGTGTGCTCTATCACTGTGTGCTCTATCACTGTGTGCTCTATCACTGTGTGCTCTATCTCTGCGTGCTCTATCACTGTGTGCTCTATCACTGTGTGCTCTATCACTGTGTGCTCTATCACTGTGTGCTCTATCACTGTGTGCTCTATCACTGTGTGCTCTGTCACTGTGTGCTCTATCTCTGTGTGCTCTATCTCTGTGTGCTCTATCTCTGTGTGCTCTATCACTGTGTGCTCTATCACTGTGTGCTCTATCACTGTGTGCTCTATCACTGTGTGCTCTATCACTGTGTGCTCTATCACTGTGTGCTCTATCACTGTGTACTCTATCACTGTGTGCTCTATCTCGATGTGCTCTATCACTGTGTGCTCTATCTCTGCGTGCTCTATCACTGTGTGCTCTACTATGTGTTCTAACACTGTGTGCTCTATCTCTGTGCTCTATCTCTTTGTGTATCACTGTGTGCTCTATCACTGTGTGCTCTATCACTGTGTGCTCTATCACTGTGCTTTATCACTGTGTGCTCTATCACTGTGTGCTCTATCACTGTGTGCTCTATCACTGTGTGCTCTATCACTGTGTGCTCTATCACTGTGTGCTCTATCACTGTGTGCTCTATCACTGTGTGCTCTATCACTGTGTGCTCTATCACTGTGTGCTCTATCACTGTGTGCTCTATCACTGTGCTCTATCACTGTGTGCTCTATCTCTGCGTGCTCTATCACTGTGTGCTCTATCACTGTGTGCTCTATCACTGTGTGCTCTATCACTGTGTGCTCTATCTGTGTGCTCTATCACTGTGTGCTCTATCACTGTGTGCAATATGTGCTCTATAACTGTGTGCTCTATCTCTGTGTGCTCTACCTCTGTGTGCTCTACCTCTGTGTGCTGTATCACTGTGTTTGATCATCCCATGCAGTATCACTTTGTGAATGGTTAGGGGCAGATTGAGTAAATATGGTTTTATTGGAAGATGCACTAAATTTGAGTGTTTTTTCTGAAAGCAATACATCAAATTGGCAGTCCACGAGTTACTGGAGACCCATTGCCAGTAACCAGCTGCTGAATATAAAGCTTTTTTTTCTCCAAATGCACAAACCTATTTCATTGAGAGCTCAAGTGAGCAAAGCCTACAGCTGTACCCTGACAGCAGACAGTGAAGAGGGTATGTTGTGATGATTTATTACGGGGAATTTTGACAGCAAGCAAAAGTTTGGATGAAAAGTAGTGAAGGTGTTTATGGCCAATTGCATGCTTTTGAACTTTTATAATGACATATGGATTATCTAAAACACTTCCCTGGAGCCACTGGATCAGAAAAAATGCTTTAATATCGCTCTACACTTTGTTGTCACTGTTTCACTGTGCACTTTCACTGACCATAGTACTAAGTTTAGCTTAGTTTAGAGATGCAGCTCGGAAACAGGCCCTTCAGTCCACGGAGTCCGCACCGACCAGCGATCTCCACACATTAACACTATCCTACACAATAGGGGCAATTTACATTTGCACAAAGCCAATTTACCTATAAACCTGTACGTCTTTGGAGTGTGGGAGGAAACTGAAGCAGGTCACGGGCAGAACGTACAAACTCCGTACAGACAGCACCCGTAGTCAGGATTGAACCAGGGTCTCTGACGCTGTGATGTAGCAACTCTATTTCTGCACCACCGTGCTGCCCGCCACAGGGTCATTAGCATTCCCTGGTAATAGGAAGGCATCTGGTAGTGCTTCTGCCTCACAGCGCCAGATACCCGGGTTCTTTCCTGATTTTTGATGCTCTCTGTGGAGTTTACATGCTCTCCCTGTTCGATTAAGATCAATGTCAATTAGAAATTTCTTGAGTGCCATTTAACACGAGGAGTGCAGGCTTGGTAGTCCAGATATGTTATGAAACCCACGGGGTTTCTTCCCGCTTCCTCCCACATCCCAAAGTCGTGCGAGTTTGTAGGTCAATTGGCCTCTGTAAATTACCCCAAATGTGTAAAAGCCCTGTCCCACTGTACGAGTTCATTCAAAGAGTTCTCCTGAGTTTGCCCTGATTTACGGTAATGGCCGCTCGCAGGCGCTCGGGGCTCTCGTGGACATTTTTCAACATGTTGAAAAATCTTCACGAGTCTTCCCGAACTTACCGTGTTTCCCGAGTACCTGCCGTTAGCGTTACGAGCCGCTAAGAGACGTCCCCGAGATCCGACGTACCCGCTACGTGCTTACCGCGAGTTTGATTTTTTTTTAAACTCGGGAGAACTCTTGAATGAACTCGTACAGTGGGACAGGGCTATAAGGAGTGGATGAGAAAGTGGGATTACGTTGAACTTGTGTGATCGATAGTCAGCTGGAGTTATATGTCTGAAGGCTTTGTTTCCATATCGTGTCTCCAAACCTACAACTAAGAACTAAAGATGTTTATTTCCGTCCCTGGTAATAACCAAAATGCTTAAACAAATGGGCTGTATCAGAGAAGCCTGCCACATTCAGCATGAATGGTTGAGGATCAGTAACAATCAGCTTTGCAAACACAGAGCTCAGCTGTATCTATTTTCACTCTGCTTAATCAACTCGAGTGCAGACTGATTCAGCATCAGCCACAAAAGTGATTAATAGCCTAATTTCAATTAGGGTAACATGATATTTGAATCATTAGCTATCAAAATGATCATATTTTATTTTGGTAGGTCCAATTCCAAGTCCAGTGCATTAAAGCAATTTCAATGTCAATAAGAAATTACTTGAGCACCATTTATCATACAGACTGCATGCTTGGTAGCCCAGATATATTATAGAATGAATCAAAGTAAGCATTGTTCTGCCGGAGAAAAGTATGTGTAAAATTGTCCCTAGTGTGTGTGGAGTAGTGGGGATCGCTGGTCGGTGCGGACTTGGTGGGCCGAAGGGCCTGTTTCTGCGCTGTATCTCTAAATTAAAAACCCAGTTGCTGCTCGGGTAACACTTAATAGTAGGTGTGGGAAAGAACTGCAGATGCTGGTTTAAATCGAAGGGAGACACAAAATGCTGGAGTTACTCAGCGGGACAGGCAGCATCTCTGGAGAGAAGGAATGGGTGTTGTTTCAGGTCGAGACCCTTCTTCAGACTTAATTGTAGGTCGCAGCAACCCCCAGCAAGGAAAGTGAGCCCTGCTCCCTGCCTTTACTTGTTCAATGGAGTTGTCGAGAGCATGCATGCATGTGGGTGTTGGGAGAGGACAGAGTCAGCCTTTGCTTCCATTCTGTGTGGAACCACCATTTCATTATGCAATGCTTGCATGGCACACATAGACTGCTAAAATCTATCAAACCAAAGATCACAATCTGCAATAAATGAAAAAGGTCACAAAGTGCTGGAGTAAGTCAGCGGATCAGGCAGGCACTCTGGAGAACATGGCTAGGTGATGTTTCTGGACGAGACCCTTCTTTGGCTGAAATAACTCAGCGGATCAGGCAGGCACTCTGGAGAACATGGCTAGGTGATGTTTCTGGACGAGACCCTTCTTTGGCTGAAAGAACTCAGCGGATCAGGCAGGCACTCTGGAGAACATGGCTAGGTGATGTTTCGAGTCGAGACCTTTCTTCTGAAGAAGGGTCTCAACCCGAAACAACACTTATCCATGTTCATCAGGGATGCTGCCTGACCCGCTGAACTACTCTCGCACTTTTGTGGATCAACCAGCCTCTGCAGTCCTTTGTTTCTGCTATAAATGAATCCTCAGTCAAAAGCACCATCACAGAATGAAAATAAGTAATGGTGGAATTACTCAACAGGCCAGGGAGTATCCATGGGCAGATCAGCTGATTTAATGTTTCAGACACAGTGGCACAGCTGGTATAGCTGTTGCTTCACTGTGCCAGAGACATGGGTTAGGTCCGGATCTCAGGTGCTGTGTGGAGTTTGCGCATTCTCCCTGTGACCAAGGTAGTCTCCACCTGGTGCTCTGATTTCCTCCAATATCCAAAAGATGTACAGGAGTGTCGGTGAATTGACCTTTGTAAAATTACCCCTAATTTGTAGGGATTGGATGAGAAAGTGGGATAATAACATACATCGGGTGATCGCTGTTCGTTGTGGACTCAGTGGGCTGAAGGGTCTATATATGTTGTATCTCTAAACTAAACTAAACTAAACATGAAAAAAGTTAAAATAAGCCTGCTTTTTTATACTTTTTAGTTCATTGACCTGAAATGTGAACAGCTTCTCCACAAATGCTGCCCAACTTGCTGAGTATTTGCACCATTTTCTCATTGTATTGCAGACTTCTGCAGACTTGTTTTGCTTCTAATAGCCCCATCCTACACTGAGCCTGACTGATTTGCTCAAGAGAATTCATCCAGTTACTTATCTATAGGCAGTACCGCTGGAAGCATGGCAGCCACGTGGCAATTGTGGTTGGTCCTATACTGCCAACTTATCCAGACCACTCCAAATGAAGGATGGGCGAGTTGTTCAGGCTGACTGTAGCCTCGACTGCTGAAGACCTGGCGTGCAAGGCCAGTGCAGTGCTCAGCTGTGCTGAGACCTCTCTCAGGTCCCTCCGATCCAGTTTGCAGAACTAATTACCCGGCACTTTAATAATAGATTCCCTCGCTATTGCTGTAGTCTATTCAGAGGGACCGATAATAGGAAAATGTGGCAGAACGATGAATGTTTAATGATAGTGACGGGACTCCATCTGACATTTCTGTGGCTGAGTGGAGGAAGACACGATAAGTACGATTGTTGAAATAATTTTCCACGCTTCATTAGCA
This sequence comes from Amblyraja radiata, assembly GCF_010909765.2. Taxonomy (NCBI): domain Eukaryota; kingdom Metazoa; phylum Chordata; class Chondrichthyes; order Rajiformes; family Rajidae; genus Amblyraja; species Amblyraja radiata. The sequence goes on along the minus strand of NC_045992.1, from coordinate 11,812,928 downwards.
ACCGATTAGAAAAACAAAATGACTGTCCCTGCTACTTATTTCTCTTGCACGACAGAGCTCCATACTTGAGGCCAACGAGCTAGATTCCTGCATTCAGTGAGGCAGAGCGTTTTCTGATAACATGTCTCAGATTAAATTGTGATCAATGGAGGAGTAAAGATTTTCCCGGAGGCAAGTTGTCAGAACACACAGCTTTCAGAAACCCACAACTGGCTTGACCAAAGGTCCAAAGACAGACGCAAAATGTTGGAGTAACTCAGCGGGACAGGCTGCATCTCTGGAGAGAAGGAATGGGTGACGTTTTGGATCGAGACCCTTCTTCAGACTGAGAGTCAGGGGAGAGGAGAACGGAGATATGGACTGTACTTAGGAGGAATGAATGAAAGATATGCAAAAAGCAACGATGATTAAGGAAAAGTGGAGCCCACAATGGTCCATTGTTGGCTGTGGGGTAGGTAATAACGAGTTACACAGCCAGTGGCACTCAACAGGATGACAGTGAAGTGTGTAGGAAGGATCTGCAGAAGCTGATTTAAATCATAGACACAGAAGGCTGGAGTAACTCAGCGGGACAGGCAGCAACTCTGGAGAGAAGGAATGGGTGATATTTCAGTCTGAAGGGTCTCGACCCAAAACGTCACCCATTCCTACTCTCCAGAGATGCTGCCTGTCCCGCTGAGTTACTCCAGCTTTCTGTGTCTATCTTAGGATGACAGTGAACTAGTTTGACGATGAGGGTGGGGGAGGGGCGGAGAGAGGGGATGCAAAGGTTACTTGATGTAAGAGAAATCAATATTCACACTGCTGGGCTGTAAGCTGCACAAACTGCCCAGTTGTTTCTCTTCATGTTCACTGACTGCTGACATTTATTTTTCCCTTTACCATTTCCACCCTGTCTGCTGAAACCTCTCACCCCTCTTTCAAGCGATGGTGCCAGCATGTTCGACGTGGTCCAAGGCAGTGTCTGCACGTTATTCATCAGGGGAGGCACCTCACGTAAGTGCATCCTATCTCCCTGACATCCCATGTAATGTTGCAAGATAGATAACGGAGTGCGTTCCCACCGAGAGCAACGTGATCATTTTATTTATGCTTAAGAAGGAACTGCAGATGCTGGAAAATCGAAAGTAGACAAAAATGCTGGAGAAACTCAGCGGGTGAGGCAGCATCTATGGAACGAAGGAAATAGGCAACGTTTCGGGTCGAAACCCTTCTTCAGATCATTTTAGTTCAGTTTAGTTTTAGACACACTGCACGGAAACAGGCCCTTCGGCCCACCGAGTCCGCGCTGACCAGCGATCCCCGCACATTGACACTACCCTACACACATCAGGAACAACTTACAATTTTTTTTAGCCAAGCCAACTAACCCACAAACCTGTTCTTCTTTGGAGTGTGGGAGGAAACCAGAGCACCCGGAGAAACCAACCAGAGCCCCCGGAGAAAACCCACGTGGTCACAGGGAGAATGTACAAACTTCCCTCCAGAGATGCTGCCTGTCCAGCTGAGTTACTCCAGCATTTTGTGTCTACGTACAAACTCTGTACATTCAACGACTCATAGTCAGGATCGAACCCAGGTCTGAGGCGCTGTAAGTTCATAGGTTTATGTTCATAAGTGATAGGAGCAGAATTAGCCCATTTGGTCCATCCAGTCTACTCCGCCATTCAATCATGGCTGATCTATCTTTCCCTCTTAACCCCATCCTCCTGCCTTCTCCCCATTACCCCTGACACCTGTACTAATTAAGAATCTATCTATCTCTGTCTTAAAAATACCCATTGGCTTTCACAGCCTTCTGTGGCAACGAATTCCACAGATTCACCACCATCTGACATGAAGTTCCTCCTCATTTCCTTTCTAAAAGAACGTCCTTTAATTCTGAGGCTATGGCCTCTGGTCCTAGACTCTCCCATTAGTGGGAACATCCTCTCCACATCCACTCTATCCAGGCCTTACACTATTCGGTAAGTTTCGATGATGTAGCAACTTTACCGCTGCGCCACTATGCTAATGACCAAGCAACGTTGAGGGTATAAATATTGGCCAGGACGCTCAATATAATCGCTGCTGTCTTTGGAATAGTGCACTGGAAGTTTCAATGCCCAGCTAAGAGAGCAGACAGGACCTCAGCTTCATCCAAAAGACCGTGCCCCAAACAGTACAGTACTCCTTCAGTACTGTGTACTGTAATATCAGTAGTCCAGGGTCATCATTCTGACTGAGGCAAGAATACTGCCAACTAGTGGTCAGCTGAGAGTAGTTGATATTGGAAGGCATAAGGAACTGCAGATGCTAGAATCTTGAGCTATACACAAACTGCCAGAGTCGGGCAACATCTGTGGAGGGAATGGACAGGCGGTCAGCACCCTCCTTCAGACTCATGTTTCGGACAGATACTGTGAACATTTGTTTAATGAATGTAACGGTAGAAGCTTTCTCTGGTGCAATATTGTGGCAGACTGAGACTTAACTCAGGGTCTGAAGGCTTAATACGATGGCATCTGTCACAAATGCTCCCGTTAAGTAATGGAAACAGAGAGAATATCACATAGAAGCACTCAGCGATTAACTTTGCCTCCTCATGCATTAACTGTTTTAAAGCTCGGGCATTTCTGCACTTTTAGTTAAAGGGGGAACTTAATAAAAAAGTGTTTGATAATTTGTTCATACAATTGCGACTGTGTTGATATAAATTATAGCACCTTCTCAAATGTCTCACATGTCATAATGATGATGGTACAAGTTTCTCTTCCTAACTTTAACTTCAAAGAGATATCCAAAGGCATTGTTTGCCGAGGCTGGGAGCTTTTACGCCCCTGTCTTTATTCTCCTCTACCTGACATGATCTGAGTTGACATCTCCCAGCAATAATGAAAGTGCTGCTTTGACAGAGGATTGATCCCTGGGATTGGATTACTTTGGAGTTTAGTTGAGTTTACTTTAGAGATACAGCGTGGAAACGGGCCCTTCAGCCCACCGAGTCCACGCCGACCAGCGATCCCCGAATATTAACACTATCCTGCACACACTGGGGACAATTTATATTTATACCAAGCCAATTAACCTACAAACCTGTACGTCTTTGGAGTGTGGGAGGAATCCGAAGATCTCTAAGAAAATCCTTGCAGTCATGGGGAGAAATATAAACTCCGTACAGACAGCACCCCTAGTCGGAATCGAACCCTGGTCTCTGGCGCTGAAAGCAGTGTAAAGCTGCAACTCTACCGCTGCACCACCATGCATCACATGGCTGTCTGTTCAAATGGTTCATCTGCTCGGGCATTTCGAGCACCTGATGTTGTAGGGTGTGAGACAGTATCTGCCCGACAAACAAGGTTGCATGAGCACCTCATTTATTACGTTCACAGTGATGGGACCTTGCTGTGCAGGAAGAGGGCCGTTGCATTTGTCTAGATATTAGCACACATGCACACATAGTCACATACACACATGCATGTACATATGCGCAAGCACACAAAACAGAATCAATCTTGCACACACAACACACTTTAGCACAAGGACATGCAAAGCACATGAAACAAAAAGTACATATATATACACACATACACGGATAAACGTATCAACACATACATAAATGCACTCAACCATATAGACACAAACATGTACATAACACACATGCACACGCACATATATACACACACACACACACACACACACACACACACACACACACACACACACACACACACACACACACACACACACACACACATCCCCAGCCAATATCCTAATGATATTGATCCAGATTAAATCCCCCACCAATATCAGTGACACTTCAGAGCCTGTTGTACACGTCCCAGAACTGACCAGTGCTGTATTTCATATATTTGTTCTGCAGAACACTCGTCTAAAATGTCACCGTCTTTGCCCTCTGAATTTGTGCTTATTTGAATCAGATGCCATTTAAACGGTGCCTGTGAGAGCTGGTGAAGGCTCAGAAGGCATGTAATAGGCAGGTGTAACTCCACAACGTTGCTGGGTCTAATTAGGCCGCGGCATGCTGGGGTGAAGCTGGGAATGGAAATTGCAGACTGCAGCAGGCGGGGGATGCACATAAACATTGGTGCCGACTTCTTTGAAGAGCTCTGCAAGCATTTCTAACCTTTGTCAGTTGCTAAGTGCCCACCGGCAGGTTGTCACTGAAGGGTTAACAGCGGGAAGCCAATCTGTCAGGAACCAGCTGTGTCCCAATGGGTGGGACTCTTCTATTTTTCAAGAGATATACTTAATTCATAAAACATACAGCAGTGCCTTTGGGACATGACATTATCTTATCTCCAGAACAAAGTGTCAGTGTCGCTGATGTTTCATGCTCAAACATTGCTGTGGTGACTGGTCTGATAGGCTGTGACACAGCACACATCCACTCAGTGCCCAGTGTGGCACCAGGACCTTAGATAGACAGAAATGCTGGAGAAACTCAGCGGGTGAGGCAGCATCTCTGGAGGTGACGTTTCAGGACGAGACCCTTCTTCAGACTCAGAAACTTCTCGACCCGAAATGTCACCTGTTCCTTCGCTCCATAGATGCTGCCTCACCCGCTGAGTTCCTCCAGCATTTTTGTCGACCGTCGATTTCTCCAGCATCTGAAGTTCTTTCTAAACCAGGACCTTAGATAGTGCTCCTAACTCACCAAGCCTTTTTTTTATTAACCAAAAATAATTTAATCAATTATTTACAATAATATTTACAGTACGAAATAAAATCAAAACAAAACCCACCATCATAATACAAGTCAAACAAATATACTAAATAAGCTACTATCCACTATATCACCATCCTTATTGAGGATGCATTCCAACCCCCCCCGCTGCCCAGCGGTCCCGGAAATCCCCAGGGCGCCCGTGGACAGCGAGGGGTTCCTCTCTAAAACCACCCAGGCATGGACGTAACCCCGGGAAAGGGGCAGGCATTCGGCTCGGGCAGCGCCCTCTACCGCCTGGCGCCATGACTCATGGATGGCCAACTTGGCCAGGCCCTCACAGAGCCTTAGCGGAGGCCGCACTGAGCTTCAGTCCGTTCCTCACCGTCCAACGTCTTGGAGCGTATCTGTCGGCATTTAACATGCAATGAGCTCGTAGAACTAAAAACAGAGTGCTGGAGTGACTTAGTAACTTGGGTGGCACAGTGGGTGCAGCAGTAGTTGTGGCCAGAGTCCCAGGTTCGATCCCAGCCTCGGGTTCTGTCTGTACGTTCTCCCTGTGACCACGTGGGCTTCCTCCTGGTGCTCCGGTTTCCTCACACATCCCAAAGACGTGCAAGTTTGTAGGTTAATTGGCCTCTGTAAATTTCTCCTCGTGCAACGGGTGATGAATGGTTGGCACAGAAACAGTGGGCCGAAGGGCCTGTTTCTATGCTGTATCTCTAAAAACTAAAAACCCACGATATGACTGAGGAACTGAATGGGCTCCTAAGTTAAAGAAGATTTTAAAATGTCAGGGGGTGCCTTGCACCTGCTCCATGAAGTACTGTTAAAGATACATGTACAAAATGGCTAGAAACATCACCTGTGGATTGGAAATGCAATGATACGCACATCTCCAGATTCAGGAATAACTTCTTCCCAGCTGTTATCAGGCAAATGAACAATGCTAGAGAGCAGTCCTGACATCTACCTCATTGGAGACCTTTACACTCTGTACTCAGACTTTACTGGACTTTATCTTGCACTAAACATTATTCCCTTTATCCTGGATCTGTACTTTGTGGACATGCATAATCTTTCCGCTTATTGGATAACACACAACAAGGACATTCCACGGTAGCTTGGCACATATGACAATAATAAACTAATCTAAACTCTATGACCACTGGGACTGCCAACCCAAGCACACTTTGGGACTTCCTTCACCATGAGGATGGTAGTAGATCGAAGAGGTAGCTCACCACCATCATCTCAAGGACAATTAAAGATAGGGAGTAAATGTTAGTCTTGCCCACATCCCATGAAATGAATTTAAAAAAAAATTGCTATTCACCTGCAATTGCCTTTTAATGCCATATAACAGCTGGCATACATCTCCACAGACTGCAATTCTAGTTCTACACATCATTGTTCCCTTCACATTGCATTGAATTCTCTTTGATAATCACCCTTTGAAATACTCCACCGGGCCGATCTGTGGTGTCAAATTCAAGTGCATTATCTTTTGTAGAGCAGATAATGAGCTTGACATGTTTAACCATTTTCTGGGAGAAAAGATGTTCGCCGAGCATTCCTATCAGACACGACGCAACATTTAAAAGGACAGCGGGGATGAAGGAGAGGAAAGATGAGTTTTAATGCAGTTCCTTTGGAAGCTGAGATTCTACTCTCTCATGAGCGAGTGGGCAATTAGTCCTCCAATTACTTCACCATTGATCAATCTTCCTCTTGCTCCGCCAGGATTTACCTTCTGCCTCTGCTGTGTATTTTGGAATTATTTCCGACAGCAAGGCGTGCGTTTTGTTTCACTTGTGTGGTGTGGCCCTGTAGCCCTCTGCTTGGTTTAATTCAAGAGACAGGCACAGGCAACGAGGAGCCGGCGAAGAGAGTAATGTGTCTTGAACGAGCGATAAACAAGGACGCATTAATCTATTGAAATTGAGTAACCCTACGCCAACAGTGACAGCAACTGTCTGGATCAATACAAGCCAGTGGGGCGGAGAGCACATCTTTTATCCTGAAGCTCCACAGAATTCCGTTTACAACATCTCTGCAGGCCTGGGATGAAAGGAACAACAGAATGTACTTTCTCAAGAGCATTATCACTGCTCTTGTGAAAGTACGTTCTGTGCTTTGCCAAAATAAATACCTTCCAAGACCGTCCTACAGACGTGACTGATCTTTGCCGATTTCCATAGATGCTGTCTCACCCGCTGAGTTTCTCCAGCATTTTTGTCTACCTTTGCAGATTGCATATTCACATCTAATGACTAATGTTCTGGTCTCAATTTATTTAGTTCAGCTTAGTTTAAAGACACAGTATGAAAGAAGGCCTTTCGGCCCACCGCACATGACACTGCCCTACTTACGCTAGGGACCATTTTATATTTATACCAGCCAATTAACCTACAAACTTGAACGTCTTTGGAGAGTGGGAGGAAGCCGGAGATCTCGGAACAAACCCATACAGGTAATAGGGAGAACGTACAAACTCCGTTCAGACAAGTACCCGTAGTCAGGATTGACCCCGGGTCTCTGGTGCTGTAAGGCAGTAGCTCTACCACTACACCATTTTTCCGCCTCATGCTGCAAAGATGTGTGCAAGCACTCAGCAAATTCCACGACAAGACTCCAAATAGTTACAATGCATTCAAATAGAACTTTTTCATCATGGTCATGTCTTCTGAAATCAAAATCTACGCCACCTTGCCGACCAGAATTAGAAACATAGAAACATAGAAATTAGGTGCAGGAGTAGGCCATTCGGCCCTTCGAGCCTGCACCGCCATTCAATATGATCATGGCTGATCATCCAACTCAGTATCCCGTACCTGCCTTCTCTCCATACCCTCTGATCCCCTTAGCCACCAGGGCCACATCAATAATTGATTGATTATTGATTTATCTTGGAATAATCAACATTAGGAAAGAGGAGGTGTTAGCGGTCTTGAGACCCACAAAGGTGGATAAATCCCCAGGGCCTGACCAAGTGTGTCTCTGGATATTGTGGAAAGTGAAGGATTAAATTGTTGGGGCCCTGGCAGATATTGTTATATCTATCTTAGACGCAGTAGAGGTGCTGCAAAACTGGAGGGTGAATAATGTTGTGTCTTTATCTACAAAGCCCTGCAAGGACAAGCCAGGGAACGGCAGACGGTATGCTTAACACCAGGAGAGGGAAAGTTATGGGAGGGGATACTGAGGGCGAGGATCGACGTATATTTGGAAAGGCACGAAGATAGACACAAAATGCTGGTGTAACCCAGAGGGACAGGCAGCATTTCTGGATAGAAGGAATGGGTGACGTTTCGGGTCGAGACCCTTCTTCAGACTCACGCACTGATTAGGGATAGTCAGCATGGAGTTTGTGGGAAATCATGCCTCAGGAATTTAATTCAGATTTTTTGAAGAGGTGACCAAAACAAGGAATGAGATCAGGTAGTTCGACATTGTCTACACCGACCTCAACAAGGCTTTGACAAGGTCCTGCATGGTAGACGCATCAGAAAGGTGACACCATAGGATCCAGGATGAGCTAGCCAACATTGGCTTGGTGGCAGAGGCCAGGGGTTGTTGTGGAGGGTTGCTTTTCAGATTGGATGCCAATGAAGAGTGGTCAGTACTGGGTCCCGTGCTGTTTCAAATCAACATGAATAATTTTGACGAGAATATGATGGTGTGGTTCACATTGAGGAACGTGATCTCGGATTACAACATGATCTGGGGATCAAGAGGAAAAGTGGTCAAAGGAAAGGTAGATGGAAGTGAACTCAGACAAATGTGAAAGTCTTGCATTTTTGGAAGTTAAACCAAGGCCTGACTTACACAGTAAATGACAGAGCTCTGGGGGAATGTTGTCGAACACAGAGACCTAAAGATACAATGACATAGATTTCTGAAAGTGGCGACACAGGTAGACAAAGTGGTGAAAAAGGCATATAGTATCCTTGCCTTCATTGAATGGGGCATTGGAGCACCAGAGTGGGATGTTATCTTGTAGCTGCATAGGAGGTGGTGAGGCAACACTTGGAATATTGTGGCCTGTTCCACTCACCATACTATTTGATGGAAGTGATTAAGGGAGGGAAGGTGCAAAATCATTCAAAGTGTATTGTCGGGACTGGGGGCTTGAGCATTGAGGAGACTGGATAGGCTGGAACTGTTTCCACTGGAGCATAAGAGGCTAAGGGGTGACCTTAGAAACATAGAAACATAGAAATTAGGTGCAGGAGTAGGCCATTCGGCCCTTCGAGCCTGCATCGCCATTCAATATGATCATGGCTGATCATTCAACTCAGTATCCCGTACCTGCCTTCTCTCCATACCCCCTGATCCCCTTAGCCACAAGGGCCACATCTAACTCCCTCTTAAATATAGCCAATGAACTGTGGCCTCGACTACCCTCTGTGGCAGAGAGTTCCAGAGATTCACCACTCTGTGTGTGAAAAAAGTTCTTCTCATCTCGGTTTTAAAGGATTTCCCCTTTATCCTTAAGCTGTGACCCCTTGTCCTGGACTTCCCCAACATCGGGAGCAATCTTCCTGCATCTAGCCTGTCCAACCCCTTAAGAATTTTATAAGTTTCTATAAGATCCCCTCTCAATCTCCTAAATTCTAGAGAGTATAAACCAAGTCTATCCAGTCTTTCTTCATAAGACAGTCCTGACATCCCAGGAATCAGTCTGGTGAACCTTCTCTGCACTCCCTCTAGGGCAATAATGTCCTTCCTCAGATTTGGAGACCAAAACTGTACGCAATACTCCAGGTGTGGTCTCACCAAGACCCTGTACAACTGCAGTAGAACCTCCCTGCTCCTATACTCAAATCCTTTTGCTATGAAAGCTAACATACCATTCGATTTCTTCACTGCCTGCTGCACCTGCATGCCTACTTTCAATGACTGGTGTACCATGACACCCAGGTCTCGCTGCATCTCCCCTTTTCCTAGTCGGCCACCATTTAGATAATAGTCTGCTTTCCTGTTTTTGCCACCAAAATGGATAACCTCACATTTATCCACATTATACTGCATCTGCCAAACATTTGCCCACTCACCCAGCCTATCCAAGTCACCTTGCAGTCTCCTAGCATCCTCCTCACAGCTAACACTGCCCCCCAGCTTAGTGTCATCAGCAAACTTGGAGATATTGCCTTCAATTCCCTCATCCAGATCATTAATATAGGTGTTTAAAATTACAAGGGACATAGATAAGGTGACAGACTCAAAATGGCGGCGTTAAGGGCCTGTCCCACGTGGCTGTCATTTGCGCGTCACGCAGATGGCGCGCAAAGATTTTGTGCATCCCAAAATCCTGGGGCGCCGCGCGTGACCGGGTGTCACTGCCTACGACACCACGCCTCACCACGCGCCATGCCCGCATCACGTGCGTATCATGACTCGCGCGTCGTGCGTCGTGACGCGTAAATGATGTAGCGTAAATGACACGCAAATGACGCCCAAGTGGGATAGGCCCTTTACTCAGCCGATCAGGCAGCATCTCTGGAGAAAATGAATTGGTGACGTTTTGGGGCGAGACCCTTCATCAGACATGTTTGCGTGTGACTGTGACCGCGTGGGTTTTCTTCGGGTGCTCCGGTTTCCTCCAACATCCCAAATACATGCAAGCTGCAGATAAATTGACCTCTGTAAATTGCCCCAGGTATGTAGGGAGTGGATGAGAAAGTGGGATAACCACACAAGTGTGAAGCGGTGATCTATGGTCGGTGTCAACTTGGTATTGTTTTCCATATCTCCTAATCAATTCAGAGCAGGGTCTAACTGTTTATGGAATGACAGTGTTATCCATCTCATACTTCTTGGCTTTGCATTGACATTCAAAATAAAGAAAAATCGCAGTCAGAATTTTTTTCAGAATTAAAATATTAATGTGTTCATGGAAAATGAATAAAAAGCAAGCTATTTGTTTCTAACATGCCCATGAATCCTCTCTCTGTTTGCTCAGAATGATTATGGATCATTAATCTTTAATTCCGGTAGACACTTGGACTCTCCTGGAGAATGCCAATACCATTTTAACCGCAGTGCATTGACGTTTCATCATTGTCTCTGGGACCACTGGGGCCAGTGGATATTTTCTATGACAATCACGGTAAAACTCAGTTTAGTTTAGAGATACAGCGCGGAAAGAGGCCTTCGGCCCACCGAGTCCACACCGACCAGCGATCTCCGCACACTAACACTATCCCACACTAGGACCAATTTGTACGGGGTGGGAGATTGCAACCTTCACGTGGTCCACCCTGTTTCGACTAATGCCATCAACCCGACATGCACAATCTCTCTCTGTCTCTCTCTGTGTCTCTCTCTGTCTCTCTCTCTGTCTCTCTCTGTCTCTCTCTCTATCTCTCTCTGTGTCTCTCTCTGTGTCTCTCTCTGTGTCTCTCTCTCTGTCTCTCTCTCTGTCTCTCTCTGTGTCTCTCTCTGTGTCTCTCTCTGTGTCTCTCTCTGTCTCTCCCTCTATACATCTCTTTCAATCTCTATCTCTCTGTCTCCCTCTGTCTCTCTCTATCTCTCTTTATCTCTCTCTGTCTCTCTCTATCTCCCTTGACCTACAACTTTAGACTGTACACGCCATACGCAAGAAGATGAAGACAATTTGTATGCTATACCAAGCCAATTAACCGACAAACACGTACGTCTTTGGAGTGTGGGAGGAAATTGTAGTTCTCGGAGAAAGCCCACGCAGGTCACGGGGAGAGCGTACAAACTCCGTACAGACAGAACCCGTTCTCTGATGCTGTGAGCTCTATAAGGCAGCAACTCTGCCGCGGCGCCACCGTGCCACCAGATGGTATGCCAGACCAGTTTTCAGATGGTCTACTGTGAGCTGTTGCCCAGCCACTAGAAGATGGCTGTAAGGGGCTGATACATATCAGTGGGAGGATGCTGAAGGTCTGTATTGAACCAGGGGAGCGAGTAATCTGTACAGAGTACTGGTATGTAAGTAGGCAACTCAGTCCCAATGGGTTAATAGCTACTGATTCTGAGACACCACCCCTAAAGTGAAGAAAATAATTCATATAATATTAGTTCACATTCCATAAGACCATAAGAAACAGGAGCAAAATTAAGCCATTCAGCCCATTGACTCTACTCCACCATTCAAGCATGGCTGATCTATTTTTCCCTCTCAATCCCATTCTCCTGCCTTCTCCCCATAACTTTTGACGCCCTTACGAATCAAGAACATATCAATCTCCGCTTTAAAAATACCTAATATCTGGGCCTCCACAGCCATCTGTGGCAATGAATCCCACAGATTCACCACCCTCGGGCTTAAGAAATTCCTCCTCATCTCCTTCCTAAACTGGAGATTCTTCCCCAGCATCTTCCTACTAGATTGATCAGCCATGACTGAACGGTGGAGTAGACTGGATGGGCTGAATGGCCTAATTTTGCCCCTAGAACTTATGCTTAGATTGAATTCAAATCACTGTGGTCAGGGTCTGGCTTCTAATTAAATTATGGTCATAAGGTCATAAGTAATAGGAGCAGAATTAGGTTATTCGACCCATCAAGTCTACTCTGCCTTTCAATCATGGCAGATCTATCTCTCCCTCCTAACCCCATTCTCCTGCCTTCCACCCACAACCACTGACACCTGTATTAATCAAGAATCTATTTATCTCTGCCTTAAAATATACGCTGACTTGGCCTCCACAGCCTTCTGTGGCAAAGAATTCCACAGATTCACCACCCTCTGACTAAAGAAATTCCTCCTCATCTCCTTCCAATAGGAATGTCCTTTAAATCTGGGCCATGACCTCTCGTCCTAGACTCTCCCACTAGTGGAGATGTGAATTGTAAATATATTCTGAGCGAGAGACTGGCTGAAGAGCACCGTAGGATTATTGAGAGAAAAGGGCATAATGTGTAGATTTGCGATCTTAGTAAGATCGAGATAGAGTGAGACAGAGAGAGAGATAGAGAGAGACAGAGAGATAGAGATAGAAAGAGGGAGAAACAGAGAGAGAGACAGAGAGAGAGAGTGCCAGATGGCAGTGATAATATGGTGAAGCTTCTTGCCCAACTAGTAGAATGAGTCAGGTTACTGTGTTGTGAGCACCTCCAGGTACACAGCAGCAATTTAATTGCACGTTCGATCCACTGCAAGCTCTCACCTAATGCCGAGTAACCCTTCTCCCACAAGCATCCGCTTGAGTGGTGTAAATGCGCGAATCATTTGTCAGACTGACACAGTTGTGATCTCGATGTGCACACTCCGATCACAGGGAGATCAGTGGGCTGGTTAACCCTGCCAGCATTCACGGCTGAGGAATAAACCGAGGGAAATGTTTTTCAAATCCCAGATCAAGGTATGCTTTCTGAAAATTGATACATCAAATGGCAAGGATGTGCATTCATCTCCACTACATGCACTGCTTACAAGTCTCATGCCTGCAGATAACAAAGTTTGAAAGAAGCTGTCATAGAACATGCCAACTCAATCAGCAAATGCAAAATGAAAGCAGCTCTGAACAAAAACCAGAGATTGATCAAATAAGTTTCTTGTTGTGAGGTGTATCAACTGCATCACTATTGTGCTAATCACGTCACTTATTAAACGTTCCTCATGGCAGCTATATATATATATATATATAGCTGCCATGAGGAACGTTTAATAAGTGACGTGATTAGCACAATAGTGATATATATATATATATATATAGAAGATAGACACAAAATGCTGGAGTAACTCAGCGGGGCACGCAGCATCTCTGGAGAGAAGGAATGGGCGATGTTTTGGGTCAAGATCCTTCTTATATACACACATATGTGCATGCACATACATTTATATAGGCGCAAACACACGCACACACACATACACACATGCACACACACGCACACACACAAACATACATATATATGTGTGTGTGTGCGTATATGTGTATATTTATGTGTGTGTGCGTATATGTGTATATATAGATATGTGTGTGTGAATGCGTAGATGTGTAGATATATATGTGTGTGTGTGTGTGCGCGTATGTGTGTATATTTATGTGTGTGCGTATATGTGTATATATATATATGTGTGTGTGTGTGTGTGTGTGTGCATATATGTGTATATATATATGTGTGTGTGTGTGTGTGCGTGCGTATGTGTATAGATATATTTGTGTGTGTGTGTGTGTGAGGGTGTATACAGAATCATTTTCTCTCTTGTTTATTATATTGTTTACAGTATACTATGTTTACATATCCTGTTGTGCTGCTGCAAGTAAGGATTTCATTGTTCTATCTGGGACATATGACAATAAAACACTCTTGGAGTACCAAAGGTGGCTGTGGAGGAACTCGTCTTTTAGGATTTGGGGTATTAGTTTAGTTTAGTTTAGTTTAGTTTGGTTTATTGTCACGTGTACCAAGGTACAGTGAAAAGCTTTGGTTTGCCATACAGTCAAAGTAAATACTATACATTGATACAATCAACAGTGCACAGATAAAGGATAAAGGTTTCAACATTTAGTGCAAGTCCTGACCTTTCTACCTCATTGGAGACCTTTAAACTATCAGACTTTATTGGGACTTTGTCTTGCCCTAAATGTTGAAACCTTTATCTATATCCGTGCACTGTGGTCGGGTTGATTGTATTCATGTATAGTTTACTTTTGTGGCCAATCATCAGCAATCTCTGCCTCGATTGAACTAAATAACGGCAATAAATAAAGACAACCCTCAGCATCGTGAATTTTATTTGAGAGTAGAATTTCCTCCTCATCTCCATCCTAAATGGCTTATGCTAAAGGAATAGTGTCCGTCCATCCTTTAAGCAATGGAGAAATGGTGTCCCTGTTCTGAGGAAACGTGACTGGAGCCACACATCGGTCCAACTGGGTAAGGAAAGAGAGCTGCTTCCCTGTAGCACATGAGAGAATCGAAGAGGGACGTTATGTCTGTCTGATAGCATTATGGTATCAATTATTGATGACCTCTTTGTTAATCTTATTAACGGAATTGAAATTTCACAACTATTCCTCAGGGATTTGAACTTGGGACTCGTGATTACTAGTCCAGCAGTTTAACAATTAAGCCTCCACATACAAAAGCATGATGGGGGGGGTTGTTGGGGTCAGAGGATGGAAGGAAGGAGGGGATAGGACACAGGGCTCTTTGTACCTTGATTGACTCTTGAGCCATGAATGACCCAGACCTGTGCATCATGCAGGCTGATCACGTATAGTCTTCCCGCTGACTGGTTAGCACGCAAGAAAAACGTTTCACTGTACCTCGGTACACCTGACAATTAGCTAAATTAAAACTAAACTAAACTAAACTAAACAACGCTAAATAAACTAAACTGACGGAGAGGCCTGCAATCTCAGTGCCCAGTCAAAACTGATTTAAACTAAAGGATTGAGATCAGCAAAGCAAACGCCAGAGAATCATTTGCCCCTTAAAATCTATTGGCAGATGCTTTGTACAATACACAAGTTTGACAGTGAAGCCATTTTAATTGCACTTCTGCTTGGAGAAGAACTACCTATAAAATAACTGGGGCTTATGGGTCCAATTTCCAGGCTCAACTTTTAACAAGTTTTTAGTTACTCGAATTCTGTGTTTCGCTTGACGTCCACTCATTCTGATTAAATGCCTTGGGGATTCTCCCCATCTTAAAGGGTAAGTGTGAGTTACTGCTGAAGTGGAAGGAAGATCGAGGTGAGCTTCTATAAATAAGACACAGTCATCTGAGCCAGTGGTGATTGTATTTTTGCAGGTTGTGCTGACAACACAAATATGTAGCAGGCGGACGATGGTTCATCTGTAAGAATTGCCAGATTATACTTAACAAAATATCGATTTCCTTATTTAACATTTTCTTTTGCAATCGTGGGAGCGAAATAGCTTTGGAAAGATGAAGAAATGTTGAAGGGAGAGTTCAATAATTCTTTCCAGGTTTATTGATTGGGGAGAATTATGGTCTCACAGCCCGGAGAGGAGAGAGGGAACCAGAATATCTCCGGTCACCTCTGGAAGTCAATTTGAAAGGTGGCTTTTACGCCAAGCATTCCCAATACCATAGTGGTTGGATTTTCACAGCAAATACCATGTTCAGTGGTTAAGGCCAAAGAATGATAGATAATAAATTCTGTGGTGAATTATGAAGGCTATTTTCTCAGATCAGGTTCAGTTTAGTGTATCGTCACATGTACTGAGGTACAGTGAAAAGCTTTTGTTGCATGCTAACCAGTCAACGGAAAGACAATACATGATTACAATTGGGTAATTTACAGTGTGGACATACATGACATGGGAATAATGTTTCGTCAGCAAAGCCAGCAAAGTCCGATCAAGGATAGTCCGAAGGTCACCAATGAGGTTGAACTAGTTAAGGCACTGCCTCTTTTTGGGGATTCTGCTCTGATCCTTATTTTAACATAGAATAAACAGCACAGGAACAGGCTCTTCAGCCCATGATGTCTGTGTTAATGATGATGGCAATTTAAACTGATTATCTGCCTGCACATGGTCTGTATGCCTCCAATCCCTGCCTGTTCAGTCCTGTCTAACTGCCTCTTGACCATTGCTATTGTATCTGCTTCTGAAGAATCTCTATCTGCAGTCTGAAGAGGTGGCTCGACCTGAAACATCACCGATCCATATTCTCTCAAGATACTGCCTGACCCGCTGAGTTACTCCAGCACTTTGTGTGCTTTTCAGTTTCCTACATTTCCCCTGACAACACATTCTAGGCTCTTGAAAAAATCTTGCCTCGTAAAACTCTTTTAAACTTACACAAAATGCTGGAGTAACTCAGCGGGACAGGCAGCATCTCATTGAGTTACTCCAGCATTTTGTTTCTATCTTCAGTGTAAACCAGCACCTGCAGTTCCTTCCTACACATAGTCCTTTAAACTTAACCTCTCTCACCTTAAAGTATCCCCTCCAGTATTTGACATTTTCACCCTGGAAAAAAGACTCCGATTCCCTGCCCTAATTTTACAAATGTAATTGCATGTGCATGTTAGGTGCATTGTAGGAGCATCTTGGACAATACAGCTCACCCCCTCCATGACACACTGGTCAACCTGAGGAGCACCTTCAGCAACATACTAGTTCCTCCAAGATGCTGCACAGATCGCCACAGGAGATCCCTTTTCCCTGTGGCTATCAAACTGTACAACTCCTTCCCCTTCTGTCGCGGGGTAGACTGCCCCCCCCCCCTCCCCCGACCGTCCCCCCACCCCCCTCCATTCCCCAATCTTTGCTCATCCCCAATCCAGGACTTTCCACACGCCACTTTGATTTCATGTTTCGTGAATCTTGTTCTGTGACTGTTGGCAGATCAATTTCCCTCCTGCGATAAATAAAGTTCTTTCATATCATACCGTATGTGGGCTGTGATATTCGATCACAGAATACGACAATGGGTAACCTTGCCTTGAATACCAACACTATCTCACGCTCTGCAAGAAAGAAGTCTTCCAGCATGGACGAGACCTGCCTCCCACACCAACATCGCACCGGCTAAATCTAACCTTCCACGAAGAACCCAACCGTATACAAATGCCACAATGTCGGACTTATCTTTAGTAGTCAGAG
Organism: Amblyraja radiata; assembly: GCF_010909765.2. NCBI lineage: Eukaryota > Metazoa > Chordata > Chondrichthyes > Rajiformes > Rajidae > Amblyraja > Amblyraja radiata. The sequence goes on along the minus strand of NC_045992.1, from coordinate 11,795,698 downwards.
GCAGGGGGCGGAGGGGAGTCAATAAATGTTTTCAAATCAAAATAGACTTTATTCAAGTGAATCATCTTCTTGTCGAGTCCACACACACAAGATTAGAGGTTGTTCAGCCAGAGATGAACACACTTCTCGGCATCTGCATACAATGGTGTCTGTCTTGTGCTTCTTGTGCGTGGTGGTGGAGAGATTGGTGGAAACAGGGCTGTGACGTGAATGCTCTTTCCTTAACCCCATTCAAGTGAATAAATATATGCAATACAGGAACTGTGCAGAAAATTCTTCTGCTATTTTCGGAGGCTGTACTCCATTCAATTCATCGTTGCACAGTGTTTACAACAAATTGCCCAATTTTACCCCATACCCTTGCCACTCAAGTGGCCCACTGGGATGAAATCCCTTCCTTTATTTTGATGGGCTTCTCCAGCACACTCTGTCCACCAATGTCCAGCAGCGGAAGGACCCTAGACTGAGGGTCCTCCCCCACAGAGCCTTGGCGTTGGCTGCACTGAGCTTCAGTGTGTCCCTCAGCAGGTACTCCTGCAGTCTGGAGCAGACCAGTCGGCAACATTCCCAGACGGACATCTGGCTCTGCTGGAAGGTCAACAAATCTTGGGCAGACCAACGAGCGTCTTTCACCGAGTTGGTGGTTCTCCAGCAGCACTCGATGTCCACAGAGAATCAATAAATAACATGAAGGATTGTTGCGAGCGAAGCTATGTTGAGTAATATCAATTTTAATCCAGGTCTTGGTCTCTGTGAGTGAAACCCCGTTGTTATACACGCAATTTACCAGAAGTTTATTAGCTCGTAATTCATAGGCATGTTATTTATTTTTCAGCACTATGCAGTGGAAAAGCATTATGTAACATAATAGTGATGATTTATGTATCATTTGATTGCTAATAATCAAATCATTTTCATTTGATTTGCTACTTCCCGCTTCACCCTTGCACACCAAAGGTGACAGACCTGGAGAGAGAGGGGATCATGTTAAGCTCCATTTTTGGTAACCTTGGATTACACACCTTTCATAGAAAAATAGGTGCAGGACATTCGAGCCAGCACCGACATTCAATATTATCATGGCTGATCAGCCAAAATCATTCGGAGATGCTGCCTGTCCTGTTGAGTTACTCCAGCTTTTTATGTCTAACTTAAGAGGCATTCAAATTGACACATGAACAGAGAGGGCTGAGGGATAGAGACCTTGTGTAGGCGAATGGGGTTGGTTTAATTCCCCATCATGCTCGGCACTGTGGGCTGATAAACCTATTCATGTGCTGTTTGTACTCTATGTTCTCTGTTCAGACTTCTAACATAAGGTCAACACTTATAAGTCAAGACTTTCAATGCCCTTTATTTATTTATCTGGGATTGAATCGATACTGGTGTATATTATTTTGTGTGAGGATCTACAGCTTTAAATAGCTGCACCATTTGATGACGTTAGGTCAATAATGCAGTCTGCACAGGGCGATCACTAGGGAGACTCACTCTCTTCTGACGGCGTGCAATTGCACTACTGTGTGAGATGATTTGAAAGAACGTTTGATCCAGAGTGCAGGGGTGCTAGATATGAGAGAATATGTCCAACGCACTTCATGGTTTGTTACCGGTGCTATAGTGGTGTTAATCTAAGGAAATAATTACTCCCGTTACCTGTTCTATGCATTCAGGGACGATCTCTCGCACTTTGCTGAATCCTAGTAAATGCATTCAAAAAAATAAATCAATATAAACAGGTGTCAGAGGTTCATGGGAGAAGGCAGGAGAATGGGGTTAGGAGGGAGAGATAGATCAGCCATGATTGAACGGCAGAATAGACTTGATGGGCCGAATGGCCAATTCTACTATCACTTATGACCTTATGAATTATGTACTAAACGTATTCAGAATCTAATGGTGACAATGTAGTACTTTGGATACCATGAAAGTCTCATGAGTGTGATTTATCATTGCCAGGGTACTCAATGTACACACATGTGGATATACGTGACATACTCCTCAATTAGTGGTCTGTCTTGAAGATAGCAAATCTAGCAACTGCAAAAGAAATACTCTTCAGAATAGGAAATTCAAAGTGCTCAGCCCATCTAACCTGCATGTGAGTCCAAACCAACAACAATATCAACAATACGAACAGTTGGTAGAATTGCTGCCTCAAGGCACCAGAGACCTCTGGTACTGTCCGTGTGGAGTTTGCATGTTCTCCCTGTGACCGCGTGGATTTCCTTCAGGTGCTCCGGTTTCGTCACACGTCCCAAAGATAGGCTGGTTTGTGGGTTAATTGGCCTGTGTAAATTGTGCTGTGGTCATGAGCTGTGTGCGATGTTCGACATTCTGTAGCTGAGATGCTGCAAGGTGATGATTCTACTCGTCTCCATCTCCGGGCCAGCGAGCATGGCGACGGTCAGTAACGGTACACTTTGCAGCATTTTACCAATTTATTGTCACTTGGGGAACAGGAGCCGATTTAAAGGACATTTCCTGTGATAACGGAGCTCGGTGTCAGCAGCTGCTCTCTGCGGCAGATGAGATGGTTGTGACCTACTCACCCGACACGTGCCGGTGAGTCCTTTACAGGTGACAGGAGATTCAGATCAAGTGTTTAAACAGAAACTGCTGTACGGAAACGTCTTCACATCAGGTCAGGGGCCCAGATGTGACTGCTTCTGACAGGCGTGTCAACACGCACGCTGTACTTATTAAAAGCCATGCACGCAAACACTCTGCGATCAATGGGCCCCACGTGTATTGTCTTCCCGTTCCAGTGGCAATGCGAATCGGCTGCCTCGCCTGCAGTAGGTTCGTTGTTTCGACTTTTTTTGATTTTTCTTAGTTTGTGCAAAAGTATGTTTAAGTGTGTCTCTGTATGTCTTGTGTGGGGTGGGGGGGGGGGGGGGAATAGGGGGAAACCTATCTTGACGGAGATGCGACTTTCTTTCTTGTCGCTTCTTCGCCCCCCTCCCTCCTCGCGGCCTTACAGCTGGTTTGGTGCGGCCTTTCCCGGAGTCGGGCCCAGAGCTTCAGTGGCGGCGCTGCGGGGACTTTAACATCGCGGAGCGGGGTGACCCCTTGCTGGGGGTCGCCGGAGAAACACTCCGACCGCCAGCCTGCGGCCTACAACATCTTGGAGCCATCGTCTGTGGAGTATCCGGCAGCCGGCGTGGAGCGGACTTTACTTTACCATCGTGGAGCGTGCGATCCTCACCGGGAGTCGCCGGAGGAGAGCTCCGACCTCCAGCCTGCGGCCTACAACATCTTGAAGCCTCGGTCTCCAGTAAGGAGGTGGCCGATTTGGGAGCTCCAGGCCGCGGGGGTGAGCTCGTCCTGTCCTGACGTCGGCGTTCCGACCATCCCGACCAGAGGGTTTGAACATCGGGCTGTCCGTAGTGGCGACTACGGACGGTCAGGGGCCCGATCACGGGTGAACAAGGGAGGAGGAGGATGAGGAGTTGCCTTCCACCACAGTGAGGAATGCTGCGATGGATGTCTGTGTTGAATTATGTTATGTATTATGTCCTTTTTTAATTGTAACGCTGCATGGTCAATTACATTTCACTGCACCTTATGGTGCATGTGACAAATAAATTTGATCCTTTGAACATTTAGCTCTGTCCCACTTTGCATATGGTCTCTGCCTCCGGAGGCTTTCACAAGAAAGAGCGTCATCCATCATTTGTGAGAAGTATTCTGTCAATTCTGGTAATGATCCATGTGCTTTCTGCCTCTCTGGATCTCTCTGCTGGGTTCCTGCTCTCTTTGACTTTCTCTCAGTCACTATGGAAAATTTTCAATTAAACCCTCTTCTACAAACAGAAGGAGGCCATTTGATCCATTGGCTCCACGCCAACCGCCAACAGACCAGTCCTCCCCCAGCCCCCCTCATTATTTCCCAGTGGCTCTGCAATTTAGCCCTTTGCCTCTTATGTTCCCTAAGGGATGAGTTTTAATCATCAATTAAAGGGCCTGTCCCACTTAGGTGTTATTTGTGCGTCACGCAGATGGTGCACAAAGATTTTGTACATCACAAAATCCTGGGGCGCCGCGCGCTTCCACACGTCACTGCATACGACACCACGCATCACGTGCGCATCAGGTGCGCTTCACGATGAGCACGTCGTGCGGCGTGGCGCGTAAATGGGACGACAGATGGCACAATGGGCTAAGTGTTCGGCTGGCAACCGGAAGGTAGCCGGTTCGAATCCCGCTTGGAGTGCATACTGTCGTTGTGTCCTTGGGCAAGACACTTCACCCACCTTTGCCTGTGTGTGAATGTGTGTGAATGTGTGTGAGTGATTGGTGGTGGTCGGAGGGGCCGTAGGCGCAGATTGGCAGCCGTGCTTCCGTCAGTCTGCCCCAGGGCAGCTGTGGCTACAGAAGTAGCTTACCACCACCGAGTGTGACTGAGGAGTGAATGAATAATGCGATGTAAAGCGCCTTGAGTATTAGAAAGGCGCTATATAAATCCCATCCATTATTATTATTATTATTATTATTAAATGATGTCGCGTAAATGACACGCAAATGACTCCCAAGTGGGACAGGCCCTTAACCTACCAGTGCAAATACAGGAAGTGGGAGGAAAGGCATGTAGTCACAAGGAGAGCGTGCAAACTGCTCAGAATGCACTGGAGATCAGGATTGAACCTGGGTCTCCAGAGCTGCGAGGCTGTCACCCATTGCGCCATTCTTACCCTACATTGTCCAACCCTTCACTGGTCATCACTGCGGTTTTCCTGGTGTGAACTACCAGTCACCACATCCCCACCAGAAGCACAAACAGGGCTCCTGCAAAGATCTCTGGAGAGAAGGAACAAACCTTCTTTAACAAACTCTGAAGCTGAGCACATCCTCCAGAGTAGAAGAGCATTACTGGCACTCAGGCAGCACACATGCCCTTCCCCGACTGGATGGAAGTTTTTGGTCACTGCTTTGTTTAATTGGTATCAGCCATAAGTGGCAATGTATCCATGGACCTGGTGTGGGTTACACTGCTCTCCAATTGAACAAGAGGAATATGTATGTTTCCATATCTATAACCTCACATAATCTTGTTAACAGTATCATATGATATGTGTTTTCCAGCAGTAATTATATAAAAATAGATTCAATAAATATTGTCTGATAGCAGTGTAATTTTAACCCTTTAATGCATATTTTGCTCTATGAAATAATGTTGGTTTCTGGTTTATGTATCTTTTATAAAGTTTGAAGCAAAGCCTTTGTTATGAATTGTGTTGGAAGGAACTGCAGATGCTGGATTAAATCGAAGATAGACACTAAATGCTGGAGTAACTCAGTGGGACAGGCAGCTTCTCTGGAGAGAAGGAATGGGTGATGTCTGAAGAAGGGTCTCGACCCGAAACGTCATCCATTCCTTCTCTCCAGAGATGCTGCCTGTCCCGCTGAGTTACTCCAGCATTTTGTGTCTCCCTGTGTTATGATTTGCTTGATTAATAAACCTTAAAACCTTTAATACTGATCGTTTTTTATGACAGAGAGAGAGCGTTTCAGAGACAATAAGATAACCATATCTGCCATAAGGTGGTAAAAGCAGCCCATAACACCTTAACTGTAGCAAGAACAATCTTCCTCTATGATAGTGTTTAAAAAATGGAAAGGACCAATTAAACAATTACATTATCTGTTAAAAGACAGACACAATAATAAATGAATTATTCCCCATGATGTGGTTCCATAATCCACTAGTGTAAAATTGTCTAATGTTAAGATGCATGGAACAGTGAGCAGATTTGACCTGGATGGGTACTGGACAGGATCAACGCAAGCATGTTATAGCGGTTTTAAGGCAGGCTAGAGACTTTAGGGAAACAAGCACTTCAGCCCACTGAGTCCACACTGATCAGCATCCAGAACACGAGCGCTATGCCACATACTTGGGACAATGTCCAATTTACAGAAGCCTATTAACCTACAAACTAGCGATCACCCCATAAACTAGCATTGTCCTACACACTGGGAACAGTTTGCAATTGTTACCAAAGCCAATTGACCTACAAACCTGTAAGTCTTTGGAGTGTGGGAGGCACCCGGAGAAAATCCAACTTGCAAACTCTGTACTGACAGCACCCGTAGTCTGGATCGAACTGGGGTCTCTGGCGCAGTTAAGGCCCTGTCCCACTTACCCGAGTTACTCACGAACTCTCCCGAGTTTTCCCCTTGATTCGAACTCGGGGAATGTCGGGTAATGTCCGTAGCGAGTCCGTAGGAGTCCGTAGATGTTTTGTAGCGGACCATAATGCCAGCTGTAGGAACTCGGGGCATCAGGTAAGTCGGGATGTTTTTTCAACATGTTGAAAAATGTCCACAAGTAAAAAAAATAGCCCAGAGTACCTATGAACGGCTATTACCGTAATTCTTCGAGTTCGAATCAAGGGGAAAACTGGGGAGAGTTTGTGAGTAACTCGGGAAAGTAGGACAGGGGCTTAAGGCAGCAACTCTATTGCTGCCGCCCAAAGTGACTTGCATTACCTGTGGCTTGTTCTCTTCCTCATCCTTGTAGTAGTAGAGTTGCTCCCCCCTCAGCACAAACCACCGCTGCTGCCAATTCTTCATGATGCTCCGCTGCTTCTTTAACCATCCCGACTTCAAGGCCCGTTCCTGGAGGCAGGGGGAGGACGGTCTGCTGGAGGGACGCGCTGCCTCGCCCATCACCATGCTCTTCGAGCGGGCTGCCAATACCAAGTCAAGTCAGAATTAGGAAAACAAACCATGTGTAGGAGCCTTTTGTGTTTAGGCTAACTACTGTTGGCATATTATATTATTTTGTGTAGATATTTCTTTTTTTTCTTTCTTTTCCATCCTTAATTATTTTATTTTTTTTAAAATTAAAAGCATTGTACATACATCTTAATCATGATATGCAACATAATACATTTTGTGTACAACTTCTCTTTTTTTTAAACTTTAAGCTATAATAGAAAAAGAGAAAAGAGCAAGAAGAGAAGAATGAGGATAGTAGTGAAGTGTAGTCCGCAGTAGTTAGCGTTAAACGAATGCTGATGATTAAGTAAACTGCGTGCTTGAGAATGTGAGAAGAAAAAAAAAGGAAAGAAAAAAGAAAAGAAAACAGGCCCCAAAGAGAAGGCCTTAGAAAGAGAAAGGAAATAATTAAAAATTCCAAAGAAGGTAGAGCTAAACAAAAAAGAAAGGGAATGTGCCTAATTCATAACGATTCACACCCATCACCTAGTTCTAAAACAATAACTATCTAGGGTTATGCTGTACCATATTATACTTGTAATAAATCAATAAAAGGTGACCATATTCTTAAGAATTGTTTTTGTTTTCCTGCTAGAACGAGTCTCATTTCCTCGAGATGTAGTATTTCCGACATATTTGTGATCCACATTTTAAACGTTGGGATAGGAGCGTTTTTCCAGAATTTAAGTATAGGTTTTTTTGCCGATATCAAACCATAGTTTAGGAAACATCTTTGAAATATAGTTAGTTCATAACTATAAATATATATAGTTAATATAGTCTAGATATTTCTAGCAGAATTATTTTGGACACTTTGGGGCGGTCATTAGATGCACTGAGGGGCGTATACATATGGGCTTAGGGGACAGGGAGTGATCAGACCAGGCACATGGGTGGAGAGTACACAGATCTCACAAGATCGGGGAGAACAGAAAGCTACAACTTGTATGCAGAATGAGGAAAACCTGGTACATTCATCTCTTTGTTTGTACAGCTACTTCAATAAAGAACCAATAGTAATGGCTGGAAGATCTGTTCTTTGTGGTCTACGTAAGATCACTCCTACTGACCTGCGTAGTAATGGCAACGGAAAAGAAGACACTGGAAAGCTAGAAATTGCCATTACACAATGTAAACATAAATTGATAGACATCTGCAGGTACATGGATAGCACAGGTTTGGAGGGTTATGGGTCAGGTGGGACGTTCTAGATGGGGCATGTTGGTGGATCTGGGCAAGTTGGCCTGAAGGGCCTGTTTCCATGCTGTATGACTATGACTATAACTCTATGACTGGACTCTACCTATTACTGTCAATGGTTAGCCAGATCACAGTGATTCCCTGAAAAATAACATAGCGTGTATGTTTGAGCAAACTACAAACTGCAAAATTCAATTGATATCCTCATTTCGGGATTTTCTGCAAAAACCTAAATTGTAATAATTTTGGTTTGAGCCACACTAGGAAAAAGTTCAGTGGAGGAAATTAATTGGACCATAACGTTTATGGAGACACAAGAGACGGCAGGTGCAGCAACCTGGTGCAAAAATACAATCCCTGGTGGAACTCAGCAGATCAGGCAGCCTCCGTGGAGGGACTATCCCTCCAAAGATGCCACTTGCTACCACCTCAGGATGCTTCCAAACAATGTGAAATGATGTCATGATCTTTACTTAGTTAAATTCAAATGTTACTATTCAGAGGTAGGCAACAATTATGAACATTAATTGAAAAATAGTCTGGGTTTGAAATCAAATCGAACTGTTTTTCCGACAAGTGTTGCCCCTGTGAAATTAGACAAGGGTAGCAGGAGCGGAGGGGCAGTGAGCGATCCTCAGTTACCTGCAGCCACAGTGACTGGGTTCTGAAATGTATTCTAGTGAAGTTAATGAGAGTAGAACTGGCAGCATCAACTAGACTGCACGTTCAGTGAGCGTGAATATCTGCTGGCGGAAAACTGCAGCAAAAACCATTTTATAGCCCTCAGGTAGACACAAAATGCTGGAGTAACTCAGTGGGACAGGCAACATCTCTGGAGAGAAGGAACGGGTGACGTTTCGAGTCGAGACCTTTCTTCCTTGAAGTCCTCAACGAGAATAAAAGAAACTTTTAAAGGGCCTGTCCCACTTTCACGACCTAATTCACGACCTTTTTTACTCGTGGACATTTTTCATCAGGCTAGAAAAACACCCCGACCTACTTGATACCTCGAGTACCCACGACTAGCATCACGACCTACCTCGACCTACCTACGACCTCCTACGACCACCTACGACCTTGTGACGACCATGCTGTGATATGAGTCAAGGGCAAACTCGGCCGAGGTCGTGAATTAGGTCGTGGAAAGTTGGAAGGGTCCTTAATGCACCTATAGTCTTTCCTCTGGGTCATTAGCAGTGTGTTCTGGAGATGAATTCTTCACTTGTGCAGACTCGTGGAGCATCAGGAGTGTTAGTAACCCCGACCTATGCAAGTACAGCTCCAAGCAGTACACTAAACATTATTCTCACACTACAAATGAATCGATTACAATCATATATTGTCTTTTTTGCCTACTGGTTAGCAAGCAACAAAAGATTTTCATGGTACCTCGGTACATGTGACAAGAAACTAAACAAACTAAACAAGGTGAGGCAACATCTATGGAGCGAAGGAAATAGACAACGTTTCAATAGACAATAGACAATTGGTGCAGGAGCAGGCCATTCGGCCCTTCGAGCCAGCACCGCCATTCAATGTGATCATGGCTGATCATCCCCAATCAGTACCCCGTTCCTGCCTTCTCCCCATATCCCCAGACTCCGCTATTTTTAAGAGCCCTATCTAGCTCTCTCATGATAGTATCCAGAGAACCTGCCTCCACTGCCCTCTGAGGCAGAGAATTCCACAGACTCACCACTCTCTCTCATCGGCCCGAAACGTTGCCTATTTCCTTCGCTCCATAGATGCTGCTTCACCTGCTGAGTTTCTCCAGCACTTTTGTCTACCTTCGATTTTCCAGCATCTGCGGTTCCTTCTTAAAACTGAAACAAGGTGCTGGAGTAACTGAACAGCATCTGCATGGGTTTCTTCCAGGTGCCCGAGTATCCTACCACATCCCAAAGCCATGCAAACTGAAGGTTAATCGAGAGCAATACATTGCCCCTTCTGTGCAGGGAAGTGGAAGAACCTGGAGGGTAGGGGGCTTTTGGAAGGGGAGTTGGTGATGAGAATGTGGGTGGAATAGAATTGTGGAATATGAGTTGGGGAGTAGGATTGCTCTTTAAACTGGCACGGACTGGTCTGAAATAATTCTTATTTGAGCAAAGGAAATAAGAAAAAGAAGGAAGCCGCTGGAAATATGTAATAAATAGCAATGCAGGATGATTTTCATTGAATTGATATTCTATCACACCCTCCATGCTGCAAAGTACACTGCATTTGATAACTCACAGCTACTAATTTGTACCCACAAACTCCAACAAACATCACGGGCTATTCAACAAAATATCTGTTGTAGTTAAGTTTGCGTTGCAGATATAACTGAAATCAATGAGAAAAGCTTTCAGAATATAGAGAAACAGCACATAAAAACATATTGAACCTCTAAAATTATAAATAATGACAAACTTTTGGAAGGTTAAAATTGATTTGAAAGATACAGCATGGAAACAGGCCATTCGGCCCACCGAATCCATGCCAACCTTTGATCACCTATTTACACTGGGTCTATGATATCCCATTTTCGCATCCACTCCCTACATACTAGAAGCAATTTGCAGGCCAATAAACCTACAAACAGGCACGTCTTTGGGATGTGGGAGGAAACCGGAGCACCTGGAGGAAACCCATACGATCACAGGGAGAACATGCAAACCCCACACTGAAAGCACCTGAGGTCAGGATCGAACCTGGGTCTCTGGCTGTGCCACTATGCTGTCTCTAATATAGGGTCTCAACCCAAAACGTCAACAATTCATTTCCCGCTCACACAAGCCGTACAACCAGCTGTTCCTCCAGTAGTTTGTTTCTTACCCTACAGAGTTATTCAGACACTTAGGAGACCTAAACAGCAACCTCTCGTGACCTTGCCCACCACCCAAAAAAAAATCAAGGTCGAGGTGACCTACAACCTCCTATCACCTCCCACGCATATGTTGAAAACCTCCCTCGACTATGAAGAAAACCGGATTCGACTAGACCTGCGACTAAAAAATGATCGATTTTTAAAACGGCAACCTATTTTTAGTCGAGGCCAGTTTTAAACATGATGAAAAAATAGCAGCAACCTAGATGAAGCCTCGACCACGCGGAAACCACTTTCGACCATTAGGGAGAGTGACCAAAACCTCCGGTGACCTCATGGAAACCTTGGGTGGCGGGCAAGGTCACCAGAGGTTGCTGGTTAGGGCTCCTAAGTGGGACAACTCTCCCTGTGGAGTGGGTTCCACACACACACTAACGCCGACGGGAGTAGAGTCTCACCATCTCTCAGTGAAGGACAATTCCCACAAACACTGACTCTCACCAGCGTTCAGTTCTATGGACATCAGTGTTCTGTACACCCTGTTGTACATTTTCATTGACAATGATTCAACAAGTCATGAGTCCACAGCTCCTGATTCATGTGGTGCCACACTTACTATATGATAATCCATTTGCCACCACCCCGCCCAGTCATTTAATCCATTTACTTGGTAAATCTAATAAAATCTAACACAATTAGTAATGTGAAAGGATCAACAGATGTACTTCTCCGTAGTCAAAGACAGCCATTGCCCTCGATATTGCAATCAAATAGAACACATCCCCTTTAACGACTGGAAAATACCCATGATATAGCCACAACCACCATGTAACAAGGTACGCTAAATGAGGACTGCACTGTTTTAAAATTATCTAAGCGGTCAATCTGTGATACACACACCCACCTCTCTGAGTGTTCAGTTGCTGCTGATGATGTCGGTGTCTTTACAATGTAGGGCGTTTGACTCTCAAACCAAAAATGAAATACATTATGTCCTGTTTTTTCGCTCCTGTTGCAGAAATGAGGAATTAGCCCAAAATGCTTTGGTTGGAGAATAAAGTATTCAACAGGAAGCAGAGAATAAAGATGGTCCAACACTCTGACTAAGTGAGATTAAAAATAAATACTGCTAAAATTCTAAAAAGAGTCTTTTATGTCGATTATGTCATCAGTAAAAAGAAGAAATAAGTAGCTCTGTCCAATAGCATTTTAAGTGAAGGTCGAATTACTATAAATGCCACTTTGATTTAACATGATCAGACGGCACGTTTGGTTAATTAGGATACTGTGAGTGGGAGAAGGCTGTAATTGTATGCTACAGCATATGTTCAACTCTGCTCATTGCACTTCTTGACTTTCACCATGGGTTTACTAGAATTTAGAATGAACTGGATGTAGAGATCACGCAAGCTCATTACATTTCGTTCTGGGGTTTGGCATAAGAAAGACGAGGGTCGTAGAGTCATAGAGTGATACAGTGCGGAAACAGGCCCTTCGGCCCAACTTGCCCACACCGGCCAACAAGTCCCAGCTACATTAGTCCCACCTGCTAGCATTTGGTCCATATCCCTCCAAACCTGTCCTATCCATGTACCTGTTTAACTGCTTCTTAAATGTTGTAATAGTCCCTGCCTCAACTACCTCATCTGGCAGCTTGTTCCATACACCCACCACCCTTTGCGTGAAAAAGATACCCCTCAGATCCCTAATAAATCTTTTCCCCTTCACCTTAGGCTTATGTCCTCTGGTCCTCGATTCCCCTACTCTGAGCAAGAGAGACTGTGCATCTACCCGATCTATTTCTCTCACAACCTTATACACCTCTATAAGATCACCTCTCATCCTCCTGCGCTCCAAGGAATAGAGTCCCAGCCCACGCAACCTCTGCCCATAGCTCAGACCCTCTAGTCCTGGCAACATCCTCATCTTCATGGCACTTCAGAATATTTCAATGTCCCTTGCAGCAGTGAAACTGTTAGAGGTATGCTGAGTGGAGGAACAGAATAAATGGAGTAGCCAAAGACATCAATGACTGGATCATCTGTTGTCTCTTCACTGAGCTCAGATACGGACATGAGCACCACCGAGATAACAAAGATTTTTTTCCCAGATGGCACAGTTAGCTTTGGCCTGGTGAGTTGGGAACTAATACCAAAGCCAAAGACCAGGATTGTAAAAGATGCACTTAACACTGTGCAGTTATATAAGATGTCGGTGAGGCCACACTTTATGCCCACAATTTACAGTACGGCCACAGTATTGTGTTCAGTTCTGGGCACCATGTTACAGGAAAGATGTTGTCAAGTTGGAAAGGATATGAAGAAGATTTACGAGTATGTTGCCAGGACTCGAGGGTCTGAGCTACAGGGAGAGGTTGAGCAGGCTGGAACTCTATTCCTTGGAGCGTAAGAGCATGAGAGGTGATCTTATCAAGGTGTATAAAATCATGAGAGGAATAGATCAGGTATACACACATTTCCTCAGGTTTAGCTTAGTTTAGTTTAGAGATATAGAATGGAAACAGGCCCTTTGGCCCACCGTCCGCGCTGACCAGCGATCCCTGCACTTTAACACTATGCTACACAAACTAGGGACAATTTAAATTCATAGCAAGCCAATTAACCTACAAACTTGCACGCTTTTGGAGTGTGGGAGAAACCGAAGATCTCGGAGAAAACCCACGCGGTCACGGGGAGAACGTACAAACTCCGTACAGACAGCACCCGTAGTCAGGATCGAACCCAGGTCTCTGGCACTGTAAGGCAGCAACTTTACCGCTGCGCCACCATGCCTGCCAGGTGGTGAAGGATTATAGCAAAGGGTAGGTTTTGAGACGGCGTTTGGGGGTCTTCACTCGCTAGCCAAAAAAGTGGGATGTGTCTGTGCTGTGTGGGATGTTTGAAAGCATCCGCTGGGAAGCCAGGAATGTCGTGCAGGAGCCAGGAATGTCGTGCAGGAGCCAGGAATGTCGTGCAGGAGCCAGGAACCAAGGGGCTGGCAAGTAACAGTGGGAGAGTGATTAAAAAGAAGGAAAGTGTGTTATGACAAGTCATTGATGCAAACAACCTGGAATTTACAACGAGGAAGGGATAATGTTATGTACTGCCTGGGATTAGAGATCAAAGATTAAAGGCTTTATCTAAAAAGGATTAGATTCATACCCTGTTAATAAAAAAAGGTCCATATGGCATCACATCCTAGCTCCATGGAAGGTTGCAGGGTACTTTGCTAGCACCACCAGGAGATGTAACACCTGTCCCTCCACCTCCTTCTAAGCCTCCATCCAGAGATGCCAGAGGTCCTTCCAGGTGAGACAGAGGTACCCGTGCCCCTCCTCATCTACTGCACCCGCTGTTCCCAACGCGGCCTCCTGTACATTGACCAGACCAAGCGTGGACTCGGCAATTGTTTCGCTGAACACTTCCACTGGATCCGCCAAAGCCAACTGGATCTCCCAGTTGCTAACCCCCACCCCCCGTTTTAATTCCCCTTCCCATTCCCACACTGACCTTTCTGTCCTGTGCCTCCTCCATTGCCAGAGAGAGGTCACACACAACTGGAGAAACAGCACCTCATATTCTGCTTGTGCAGCTTACAACCCGACAGTACGTAACCATCCGCCCGCTCAGGCAAACCCCCCACCCTTCCTTCCCAATCCCCCTCCTCTCATCCCCCCAACATTCCCCTCCCCTTTACCCCACCTGGACTTCCACCTATTTAACCCCCTCCCGCCAACCCCCAGCCCCCACCCCCTTGCTACCCTCCCTCCACAACTCACAACTCTTCAAACCTGTCTCACACCTTCCTTTCTTATCTCCAGCTTTGGTTCCAACCATCTGCCTATCAAAACCTCCCATGCCTGTACCCACCTATTATTTGTCACATTTTGTCCTGCATCTCTTCTTACCCAACTTTCTTCTCCCCCCCTGCAACCAGTCCGGAGAAGTGTCTCGACCTGAAACGTCACCTATCCATGTTCTCCATAGGTGCTGCCTGACCCCCTGAGTTACTCCAGCACTTTGTGTCCTTCCATGTAAGAACAACCATGTTAGTCAAACTACCATGTTCTTGCTATATAATAGCACCATTCAAGAGGCATTTAGACAGATATATGAACAGGCAGATATTGTAGAAACTTAGAAACACCTATTCATGTTCTTCAGGGATGCTGCCTGACCCATTGAGTTACTCCAGCATTTTGTTATCATGTGTACCGAGGTACAGTGAAAAGCTTTTTCTGCATGCTAACCAGACAGCAACAAGACAATACATGATTACAATCAAGCCATTTACAGTATATAGATAAGGGAAATAATGTTTAGTGCAAGGTAAAGCCAGCAAAGTTCAATCAAAGATAGTCCGAGGGTCATCAGTGAGATGGATTGTAGTTCAAGATTGCTCTCTAGTTGTGGTAGGATGATTCCGTTTGGACTTTAGTATAAAATGTAGAATTTAACTTTAGACTTTAGAGATAAAGCGTGGAAGCAGGCCCTTCGGCCTATCGAGTGGGTGCTGTCCACGATCTCCCCTCACTCATACTATGCATCCATCTAGGGACAATTGACAATTTTACTGAAGCCAATTAACTTACAAACCTGGATGTCTTGGGTGGAAACTGGAGCACCCGGAGAAAACCCACGCAGTCAGGGAGAAGTTACAAATATCATACAGATAGCACCCATAGTCTCTGGCACTGCAAGGCAGCAACTCTATCGTCGTGCCATCCCAAAATATGAACCAATATCTGCAGTTCCTTGGTATTGCATGGGATTTATTTTGGATTGGCATCATGGTCAGCACAGGTATCATGGGCCGAGTGGTCTTTTCTTGTGCAGTACTATTCCATGTTCTAGGTTAAAGGCAATGCAATGGAGATTCACAAAGCTTGTTTTGGAGATGGCAAATTAGTTGTATGAGGAGATATTGAGTAAACTGCTACTGTATTCTTTGGAGTTTAGAAGATTGAGAGGCAATCACTTTGCAACTTCCAAAATTCTCAAGAGACTTTGACAGACAAGATGTACTGTAAGGAGCATGTTTTTCTCGATTGTGCTGTGTAGGAATAAAATGTGCCGTCTGAAAATAATGAGGACAGGGTTTGGAGCATAAGAAAAGGAAGGATTATGTTACAGTTACACAGGTGTTGGTGGGGCCACACCTTTAATACTGTGCACAATGTTGGTTCCCTTTTCTATTAAAAGAATATTGTAGCATTATTGTGTGAATGCTAAAAAAGGATATTGCAGCATTGTCTGTCAGTCTGAAGAAGGGTCTCGACCTGAAATGTCACTCATTCCTTATGTCTAGAGATGCTGCCTGTCCCGCTGAGTTACTCCAGCATTAGTGTCCATCTAATGTAGCATTGGAGGCAGGACAAAACAGTTGCACCAGGCTTATTCCTGGCATGAGAGAGTTGTTCTAGCAACAGTGGCGAGGCAGTTGGAGCCCATATTCCTTGAAGCTTAGAAGAACATGGGCAACCCTATTTTTTGGGAATTTTATTTTATTTTTTAGAGATACAGAGCGGAAACAGCGCCTTCAGCCCATCGTCCGTATCGATCAGCGATCACCCGTGCACTCTTTATATCGTGCGCTCCTGGGACAATTTACAGATGCCAATTGGTCTACAAATCAGCATGTTGTTGGAATATCGGAGGAAACTGGAGAACCCCGAGAAAACCCACGTGGTTACAGGAAAAACGTACAAGCTCCATATAGCCACCGACCGACCTGTGGTCAGGATTGAATCTGGGTCTCTAGTGCTGTCAGGCAGCAACTCCACCACTGCATCACTGGGCAGAATGTTAACATCTGAAGGAGACTTGATACGGCAGAAGTTGAGATGCTTTTGTTAGTGGGAGAGTCACAGCACAGTGACACAGCAACAAAATAAGGAGGCCGCCTTGTAAATTTGAGGTATATGAAAATCCCAGATATTCTCTGCACTTGAGGGTGGTGGTGGCTGGATCATTAGCAGTGTGTAGATAGATGTAAGGAACTGGCACAGGAAGTTAACCCCGGATCATACTGAATAGTGGGTGATTGATGGTCAACTCTGATTCACTTGCGTTCTCATGATCTCCAGTGAATCAGGCTCAAAGGGCAAGATGACGAACACCTGACCCCTTATGATCCACTTAGATATTCCTAGTTGAACAAGGACAAATGGACCCACTAAGGCGACCCTATCACGCTATGGTTCCAACGAAAACCGCAGCCATGTATTTCCTCTGTGTCCCTTGATCACCTAACCCACCGCACCCCATCCAACATAATGAACAACATTTCTCCTTTCCCCTGACTCAGTCTGAAGAAGGGTCTCGACCTGAAACGTCACCTATTCCTATTCTCCAGAGATGCTGTCCGACCCGCTGAGTTACTCCAGCTTTTTGGGTCTATCGTCGGTTTATACCAGCATCTGCAGTTCCTACACAAAGTTTCTCCTCGGTCTGGTCTATTGGTTCAAAATCAGATTTCCTTGGTTTAAGGCATTTTGGTAGGTGAGGGGGAGGACAGAGGCTTAACTATGGATTGTGTTTCACACACTGTTGAAGAGTTACAACCAGCTTGAATTCCCTGCATCAGACAGGTATTTCCAGGATAACATCATGTGTACAATGAAAACTGAAACCTCTAGTTGATGAATACAACACATCACTGACATTATCTGTAGCCGACCAGCAACGCACATTTGCTTTGCTGAGAAATAGCTTAAAACCTGCACATCAAGCATTAATTATGCTGATCAGTTCTCAACTCTGCTGCTCGAACCATCTGAGAGTAAATAATGTTACTGGCAGAGTTTGTATAAAGATACCTTAATAATGACACCAATTTTCAGTAGCAAGATTAATGACATGTACTTATTTTCTTTCTTCTGTTTCATCTGTGAGCAGCACGGTGGCACAATGGTAGTGTTGCTGCCAGCACCAGAGACACACGTTTGATTCGGACTACAGGTGCTGTCTGTATGGAGTTTGTACGTTCTCCCTATGTTGGTTTTCTCTGGTTGCCTCGGTTTCCTCCCACACTCCAAAGACGTACAAGTTTGGAAGTTAATTGGCTTGGGTAAAATTGTAAATTGTCCCTAATGTGTAGAATGGTGCAAGTGTACAGAGTGGCCGTTGGTCGGCGTGGAATCGGTGGGCCGAGGAGTCTGTTTCCACGCTGTATCTCTGAAGTCTAAAGATTTACAAGGATGTTGGTAGGACTTGTCAGCCTGAGCTATAGGGAGATTATGCAAGCTAGAACTTTATTGATTGGAGCACAGTAGGCAAAGGGATGATTTAATAGATTAATATAAAATCATGAGGGGAAATTGATCGGGTGAATGAACAGTCTCAGAAGTTGTTGCCCTGTAATAGCGTTGTTACAATCCCTGCCATCGGTGCAGCTCCAGATCTGCCGACAGCTGTGCACGGGGCTCGAGAGACTGGGGGGGGGGGGGGGTGAGTAAACTGCAGGTTTTTCATTGTTGTCAGGGAGGGATTTCCTCTTACAACAAGCTTATAATGTAGAAGAAATCCCGTTTTGTCATCCATTCCTGTTTTTTTTTCAACACGTTGCTGGTCTATTGAATTGCTGGATTTGAAAGACGGGGCTCGAATTCAAGGCCTTCAAAACCACAGATTGCAAGTTCAGGCTAAAACAAAAGGAATGTAGGCCGTTTATTTAACATCTTATCTTGTTTTTGGTGTAATTTAATTTTAATCTGATGATGCGAAATAAGTAAATTAGGCCCCGATATCGGCAACTGGATCATTATCCGTATTGTATAATTGTCTATCCATGATCACTGTTTTCATGCTAAATATCTGACTAAAAACTTCCACAGTACATACAGATCGGATTGTGGCCTCTGCCATGTTGAACATAACTGATGTCTGTGTAAAATGGCCCTTGTCCTCGATCACAGCTTTTGAGATAAGTCAATAGAAAACAATAGGGAACAAGATGCTAATTTCCTAGTATGAAAATGACCATAACTTTTTCAATACTGAAGATATGAAAGTGAATTAAGTAAATATTAAAGTTTTTTAAATGCTTTATCTGTTGGGATAGATTACAGGCTTGATTTTTAAAATCTCAAAATTTTGTAACATTCCTACCTGTGAGTGGACTTGATTCTGGAAGGTGATCCCAAGTGTACAAATCCTTATTTGCACCCATTCTTCCCAATGTGTACGGCGAGTGTGGAGGGGGCATCCTGTTTGGTATGGGCTAGATGGACTGAAGAGCCTATTTCCACGACACCATGACCAGGGGTGTCAGGGGTTATGGGGAGAAGGCATGAGAATGGGGGTATGATGGAGAGATAGATCAGCCACGATTGAATGGTAGAGTAGACTTGATGGGCCGAATGGCCTTGCTGGTAGTTGCAGTGTTTCACACCGATTGTTCAACACGACCATTCATTTACATGAGGATTTTAACGTAGTTAAGCACCGCTGTGTTACAGTATCATCGGACAAGATTCACCAAATGTCACCTGGTTCCTGTGCTGTTCTTTCACAGGCAGGTGAACCAAAGAATGGGGCCATTGAAGAGCAATGAAAAAGTGAGGTGGCGGGTAGTTTTGGTAGAGAAGGCAGAATTTAGGGCCTAGATTGCTTATTTTAACTCCTTCATTTAAAAGGCAACGTGTAAACTTGTTTTTCTTCAAGTAACAGCTGACATATCGGTGAAAATTCTGCATTATTTTTCTTATTGAAATAAGCATGACTGCAGCAGCATGCATCTTGGTCTCTATAACATGTTTATTTTAGTTTAGAGATACAACGCCCTTTGGCCCACCGAGTCCGCGCCGACCAGCGATCCCCGCACATTAACATTACCCTACATACACTATCAACGATTTTACATTGATAACAAGCCAATTAACCTACAAACCTGTACGTCTTGGGAGCAAACCGAAGATCTCGGAGAAAACCCGCGCAGGTCACGGGGAGAATGTACAAACTCTGTACAGACAACAGCCGTGGTTAGGATTGAACCAGAGTCTCTGGCGCAGTGAGACAGCGACTGACTCTACCGCTACACCACCTTGCTGCCCCAAGCTTCAAAGATGTGTACAAGCACTCAGCACATTCCACTTGACAAGATTACAAACAGTGCCAATGCATTCAAATAGAACATTTTCATTAATGTAACATCTTTTGAAAATCTAAATGCATTTGCTTCATTAATGTTTTCCATTGTGAGCAATTTCAATCATCCTTCCTGCAGCGTGTACTTTGTTATAGTTACCAGTTAATCTTGTAAAAAAAAAAATCCAATTTGCTTTAAATATATTTTCAATTGGCAGGTTCACTGTGAAAAGAAAGTTCAAACTGTGAAAGATTTCAAGGAAAGTGTTATTTTCCCTGTGGTGCACAGTTCCCGTACCCTGTGTGTGAGAGACACTGTCCGAATCAGATTTATTTTCTAGTGTATCTGGGAAAGCACTAATGATCTAACACTGTTTAAGAAGGAACTGCAGATGCTGGAACAATCGAAGGTTGGCAACATTTCTGGAGAAACTCAGCGGGTGAGGCAGCATCTATGGAGCGAAGGAATGGGTGACGTTTCGGGTCGAGACCCTTCTTCAGACTGATGAGGGGATGGGGGGAGAAAGGAAGAGGCAGAGGCAGAGACAGTGGGCTGTGGGAGAGCTGGGAAGGGGAGGGAAAAGAGGGAGAAAGGAAGGACTATCTGAAATTGGAGAAGTCAATGTTCATACCACTGGGGTGTAAACTACCCAAGCGAAATATGAGGTGCTGCTCCTCCAATTTACGGTGGGACTCAATCTGGCCATGGAGGAGGCCCAGGGCAGAAAGGTTGGATTTGGAATGGGAGGGGGAGTTGAAGTGCTGAGCCACCGGGAGATCAGGTTGGTTATTGTGAACTGAGCAGAGGTGTTGGGCAAAGCGATCGCCAAGCCTACGCTTGGTCTCACCGATGTAGAGCAGCTGACACCTAGAGAAGCGGATGCAATAGATGAGGTTGGAGGAGGTGCAGGTGAACTTCTGCCTCACCTGGAAAGACTGCTTGGGTCCTTGGATGGAGTCAAGGGGGGTAAAGCGACAAGTGTAGCATTCCCTGCGGTTGCAAGGGAAAATACCAGGGGAGAAGGGTGGTTTGGGTGGGAAGGGACAAATTGACCAGGGAGTTACGGAGGGAGCGGTCTCTGCAGAAAGCCGACAAGAAATAACATGGAACTGAAGATGCTGGTTTTGTCTGAAGAAGGGTTCCGGCTCAAAACATCACCTCCATGTTCTCCAGACCATTGGTTGGTGCGGAATTGATTGGCCAAATAGTCTGTTTCCATTGCTGTATCTTTCAACTAAATAAAACGAAGCTTTTTTTTAAATCATTCTGTAACTGTTCAACAAAGCTTTTGCTCATTTTCTACCCTAATTATCCCATCAATCATATGACCTCCAAAGCAAATGTCCACAGCAATCCTATCCTCACCCTATCACAGATATTCCATTTGTACTAACTATCCGTGGATTGTCACCTTGTTGTGGTGGAGAAGCTTGTGTCGTCCTGAGATCCTAAGAGCGATGCCGTCTGGAGCGATGCTCCTGGTAGGGCCACCCATGGCGGTAAGGTCAAGGGAGAGGACTCTGACAAAGAGCAATCCAACCAAGACCTCAACGGTGGAACATGCGGAGGATGATGGCTGACCTTAGTGGAGCGTCATAACAGCTGAGAAGGTGGATGAAGGCTGCAGCAGAAAAGGGTCTCCGGTCGTCTTGGACTCCATGCCGCTGGATCCTGACCCAGATCTGTCAAGGACCGTGTGCACCAGTCTCCCCACGTTAAACAAAGTCACGCACTGGCGTCCCCCAACCATGGAGATACCCATGGTCAGCCATGACCGAAGGGGGCCTAAGAATAACAGTTTTCTCTCTTTCCCAGTGGTGATAATAACTGTGTCTCTTTCCACAGATGCCGCCTGACCAACTGAGTCTTTCCAGCATTTTCTGCTTTCATTTAATGATGGAATCATCTATGTAAATATTGAGATTGTAGTTGCAAGTCCTGGTCAACGGGTGGCGATGTGGAACAGGTTTTAGTGATGCCTCTCCACAACCTACACCAAACCCAATTAGGAGCAGAGGAGGGCATTCGATCCAATTTGAGATTCCAGCTACCAAGACAGATGTGTACAGCAATTCGTTATTTCCCCGCACAATTAAAGCATGGAATAATCTTCACCCTACCATAGTTACCCAACCAGATACAACTAAATTTAAGGTAGCTCTTTCTTCCCAACAACCCTTTCTGGCTTAAGTCTTCCCTCCACCACCTCCAGTTTAAATTCCATTTGGAATATTTTGGAGGACCAAGAACCAAGAACGACCACCACTTTTAGTTTGAAGATAGACAGAAAGTGCTTGGGTAGCTCAGCGGGTCAGGCAGCATCTGTAGGGAAAAAGGATGTGACGTTTCAGGTCGGAACCCATCTTCAGACTTGTAGGAATCACAGAGGGGGAGCAATAAGGGTGAGTCTCACAGAACTGCCGTCGAAGAAAGGAAAACATCTTCAAAGTAGGCAAACCTGGAGGAGATTTTTCTGTGGAGCAGACAAAATGTGGAGGAAGGAACTATAGATGCTGGTTCAGGATTCACAGAGGAATCCCTTTCTCTAGAGATGCCGCCTGACCCAGCACTTTGTGTCTATCTTCGGAATAAACCAACATCTGCAGTTCCTTCCTATACCACTTTTAGTTCCACGGACATGTTTTTGATTTATGATAAACTTCCTCTTTGCCGCTTCTCTCCTGCCATTCTATTGGTATTAAAATATCACCTTGGCGTGACAGGGAACAAATAAAAATTACTGGGACCAAGTCACTCATTGTCAACATTGGGCAGGTCAGGAGTCATAGAGCTGTACGGCACAGAAACCACCCCTTCAGCCCATCCAGTCTATCCAAATCAAGTTGACATACTGGGCTAATCCCTTTTGCCTGCATTTGGTCTCCAGCTCTCTAAACCCTTCCTATCCAAATCTGTCCTAATGTCTTTTATAAGTTGTAATTGTGTGTTGGGCTCTGAGAGACCTGGGCTGTAATTGACACAGCATCTCGGTGTTATATGTCAGATGCTGAAACAAAAACAGGTCAGGCAATATCAGTGGAGAGAGAAATAGTTACAACTCCGGTCCATGGTATCTCATCAACCTGAAACACCATCTACCTGCAACATTAACCCAGTCCCCATCTCCGCAGAGCATAGAACAGTACAGAAAAGGACACAAAGTCAGTCGGCACCTCTGGGGAACATGGATAAGTGACATGTTGGGTCCATTTTTCTAGTCATTGGCCCACACCTCACGAAACCCTTCCTATCAATAAAGCTGTCCCGATTTTTTTTCATAGTCGGAATTGTGTCGAGGCCCGAAACGTCACCTATTCATGTTCTCCAGAGTTGCTGCCTGACCTGCTGAGTTATTCCAGCACTTTATGTCTTTTTGTGGTATGCAGCATCTGCAATTCCTTGTATCAATGTAGAATAGTACAGCACAGGAACTGGCCCTTCCTAGTCCTTGCCGACCAACAATCACAATCCTACAGAATAGGAACAATTTACAGAAGCCAATTAACCTACAAAAAGCCCACTGTCTGACGTTGCTGAGTTACTCCAGCACTTTGTGTCTTTTTGTTGTTGTAAACCAGCATCTGCAGTTCCTTGTTTCCACACGCCCTACTGGCGCCTGAGTTTCATCATCCCTGAGTTAAGTGGAGTAGTTTGAGGTGGAGGAGATTTGTATTGTAGACCAACGTTGTCAACTAGAAGCCGGGCAGGGGTATACGACAAAGACGCTGTGGAATATTTGTAAAACACATTTCAGAAGACCCCGTTTCATTTCTATTCCCGTGACAGCCAGTCAATGCTTTATTGCTGAAGAGATCAATAAATGAGGATTTATTTTCCCCTTTGGCTTTACCTTTCTGCTGACGGCTGGATCTGATGCATCCGGACAAGGCGGAGGGTTCACGGGCATTGCTACTTCTGAAGACAATTGCTCTAATGGGAGTATTCGGGGGGATGAGAGATTGCATGTCCCCGGCCTGTCAGCTTTCAGTTAGTGCAACAAGCGACGCTGTCTGACTGCCTCCCCGAGTTAATGTTTCATTAGTCTGATCATACATCTTGCAATGAGCTCTCAGCTGCCCACAGCAAGCAAAGTTTAGACAGCGCCAGAGCTCAGCCAAGCAGCGGCATCTGCAAGGACAGATGCATTGGCTTGTTCTAGTAATGCATTTAACAAACTGCATTCTAACCCGCCCATGTTAATGCTATCCTGTAGGTTGAGGGGGACGGGGAGGTGAGGTGGAGGTGGAATGGGAGCGGGAATGATGTGGAGTCTTTCAAACTTGAGGTTTCAGCCCAAGTTCCCGTCTCTTTCAACAAGCTCATTCCACCCTGCCCGCCCGACTGTAAGCGCTCTCTACAACTGGAGCGCACACTTTACCCAAGTGACACTTTCTTTTTTTTTTTTGCACACACGTTCAGTAGCAGGGATACAAATCACCATTCGCGTCTCAGGAGCAGCAACCTGCAGCGTTGGAAAGGATGCAATGGTCAAATAATAACAAAATGTGATTTGTAGGAAGGAACTGCAGATGCTGGTTTAAACCGAAGATAGACACAAAAAGCTGGAGTAACTCAGCGGGACAGGAGAGACGTTTCGGGTCGAGACCCTTTTTAAGACAATGTGATGAATTTAACTGTATCACTGAATCGTACAGCAACCTGCACAATTGTACCAATACCCCGGGTCTCAGGTACTGCATTCTAACTCGCCCAAAGGTATATGACAAGGAACAGTCAGTATTAAATTGTACGTACCTCTTCTAACCTGCTTAATCTTGGGACTCAGCATGCTTTCAGGTCGCCGTCTTCAGGCTTTATCGCCACTCTGCCCGCTACACCACCTTGTACCATTGCCCCATTGCAGAGCAGGCAAGCCCTCGCCTCTGGTTCCCCCACAACACTGAGAAACCGTGGTGCCATCCACTCCCGCGGACAGCCAAGGAATGAAGCCTCGCATCCAGCTAAATAAACGCTGATGCATTATTTATCCAGCCCTGAATTAATTCTGCTCAAAACGAACCATTAAGTACTTGAGAGATTACTGTCGATAAATCACCGGAGCGCACATCAGGGGAGAACGGTGGATCTCTTTCCCTAATTGGCCCGTGACCAGTGTGTTATTAATATACCTTTGATATGACACTGGCAGCATGCGTTCATTGTCCTGCTAATGTAAGCTGTGACTGCGCCACAAATCGAATCAATGGGCTCTCTGCGTACTCAGTGCCGAGAAGACCAGACCGGGACACAGATCAGGATGGACAAGGCTGCGCCGTGCCAGGAGGAACACTCAAATTATCCCCAGTCGTGTGTTTTCTCATCTACTTTGCTCTGAGTTGGATTGCAGCTGAAAGGAATACCTGTACCTCTTGCTTTAGGGGATCTGAGAACTTGCTTTATTTATTTGCTTGGCATATCTTAGTGTTTCCTCCTGGAGCTACCAATATATCCACATTCAATTTACAGCACAAAACAAGGCCATGCAGGACAAATGGTCCATTGTAATGTTTGTGTTGGAGTTGAGCCTCTTCCATCCCTAATTCATCCGGCCCAACATCACATATCTTTCTTCGCACATTACAAAAGTCCTTAGTTTTCCTAATGTGTAGGAAGGAACTGCAGATGCTGGTTTACACCGAAGATAAACATAAAATGCTGGAGTAGCTCAGCGGGACTGGCAGCATCTAATCAGAGAAGGAATAGGTGACGTTTCGGGTCGAGAACTTTCTTCGGTCTGAAGAAGAGTCTCGACCTGAAACTACCCATTCCTTCCATCTATAGATACTGCCAGTTCCACTGAGTTACTCCAACATTTTACGTCTATCTTCAGACTGAAGAAGGGTCTCGATCTGAAAAATCATCCATTCCTTCTCTCCAGAAATGCTGCCTGTCCCGCTGAGTTACTCCAGCATTGTGTGTCTATCCTTACCTTTCCTGATGGTCTATTTACCTCAATTACTCATGTGGGTGACTTCCACATCTTCATCAGTCAAAAGGGATAAGGATCATGGCATAATGGCCATTCATTGTCTAGGTCGCATCATATCGTAACCCTTCATTGGCTAAGGAGCATCGCATCCCAACCATTCATTGGGTGAGGAGCACCATACTTTAACCATTCATTGGCTGAGAAACATCGTATCCTCACCATTGATTGGCGAAAGCGCATCATATTGTAACCAATCATTGGGATCGGGGGTCACATCGAGACCATCGTGGAATCTCCAATATCCACATTTAATCTCATTCACTTGCAGTTTATCCACCAAACTGGCATGCAATAAAACTTTACATGAGCTATCTCCTCCGCGCAGAAGACACAAACCATCAGTCACCTTCTGTCTGATATAAATCTGTCTGGTAGCACACACACACACACACAAAAAGACGCAAGCTCAATTTATGTTGTTTGAATTAGACTCATTTTCAGTCTGGTGCCTGAGGTCCTGATGTAAGAGCCAAGGCCAAAAATTGTAGAGATTTGTAATTATCTTTCACTGCCCATAGCCAAAGGGCAATCATAAAATAAAGTGCAAATTGGAGATGGGAGAGAGGAACTCGCTTTCATTAGCAGGGATAATAAAAGCATTTCCATGTGTTGTTGAAGTCGTTGCAAAGGAACCACACTTCTGATTTTCCAGTGCAGCAAACAATAAAATCACGGCACATTTCTTTTCATAATATCTCCATGGACTGATGACTGGTGTTTTGTTTCTCGGTTCTATGCATCACAATTTTGCAAGCATAAGGAGTTCCACAGAGAGAATAATTACAGTTTTGTATCGAAAGAGAATATTTAGCCCGAGTGTTTTATACTAGTGTTAATGTCCACACCTTTTGTGCGTTAACCTTCATAATCAAGGTATTGAGTATAGAGGTTGGATCGCTATGTTATCGTTGGAGAAGATATTAGTGAGGCTGCATTTAGAGTGTGGTGTTCAGGTCACACTGAAGGAGGAAGGACATCTTTAAGCTGGAAAGTGGGCAGAGATTTACGAGGACCATGAATGTCCTTTTACCTCTCCATGTTATCCAACTCTATTGGCATACCTTGCCTTTCATCAAGCCTCTGTAAAATAGGCAAGATGCCAGGACTCAAGGGCTTGAGCTACAGGGAGAGGGTGTACATGTTAGGACTTTATTCCTCGGAGTGCAGGTGGCTGAGGGGGGGTGATCTTATAGAGGTGAACAAACTAATGTGGGAAACAGATAGGGTGAATGCACAGAGCCTTTTACCCAGGGTTGGAGAATCAAGAACCAGAGGACATGGGGTTAAGGTGAGAGGGTCAAGAATTAGCAGGACCCTGGGGGGCAACATTTACAATCTCCAAAGCAAGGAAAAGAAACCCAGCTCTCCTTATAATTGAGACAGTCCAGCCTTAGCACCACACAATGCTGGAGTAACACAGTGGGACAGGCACAATGCTGGAGTAACACAGTGGGACAGGCACAATGCTGGAGTAACACAGTGGGACAGGCAGCATCTCTGGATAGAAGGAATGGGTGACATTTCGGGTCGACCCAAAACGTCACCCATTCCTTCTATCCAGAGATGCTGCCTGCCCGCTGAGTTACTCCAACATTTTGTGTCTATCTTCAATGTAAACCAGCATCTGCAATTCCTTGGTACACAAAAATGCTGGAGAAACTCAGCGGGTGCAGCAGCATCTATGGAGCGAAGGAAATAGGCAATGTTTCGGCCCGAAACGTTGCCTATTTCCTTCGCCCCATAGATGCTGCTGCACCCGCTGAGTTTCTCCAGCATTTTTGTGTACCTTCGATTTTCCAGCATCTGCAGTTCCTTCTTAAACACATCTGCAATTCCTTCCTACACATCCTAGGCAACATCCTAGTGAACTCTCTCTGGACCCTCTCAGGGGCAATCACATATCTTCTATACCATGGGTGACCAGAACTGCATGCAATATTCCAGATATGCCCTTTTCTGAAGCTGTATCATAACTTCCCTGTTCTTCTATTCCGTGCCCAGGCTAATGCAGGCAGCATCCTATATGCTTTCTCCACTGCGCTCTCTATCTGTCACCTTCAGGGACCTTTGGCCTTGTAAATCAAGGTTTCTTTGTTCCTCAGTATTCCCAAGAGTTCTCCAATTCATTGCACATGTCCAAACCTAATTTGACCTCTCAAAGTGCATCCCTTCACACTTATAAAGATTAAATTCAATATGCCATTGCTCCAGCCAATTTGCCATCTGATCTTTATCTTTCTGTAGCTAGACTATAACGCCACCTTTTTTTGTGTCACGTGCAATTGCACTAATCAAACCTCTGATATTAATATGTTATTATGGCATATTGTAAACAGTAAGTCCCACTATTGATTTCTGCGGAACACCATTGGTCATGACCAAAGCAACCATCCTCTATCACACACTCTCTCTCATAGATCAGGACAATTTTACATCCATATCCAAGGATCCCATGGGCATTCCTCTTTAGGATTATCCTTGTCAAGTACCTTTCTAAAGTCCATGTAGACTATATCTATACACTGCCCTCATCAAAATACTTAGTTGCATTTTTGAAAAACTCAATCAAATTAATCATATACATAACTGTCAAGAGAGCCATGCTGATGATCCCTGATCAATCCTCGCCTTCCTAAGTGTAGAATGATGCTGTTCTTCAAAATGTTTCACAGTCATTTCCCTGCCACTGATGTAAGACTCCTGGCCTGTAATTACATCTGGCTTATCTCTGATGCCTTTCTTGAATAAGGGAACCACATTTGCTGTCCTCTAAGTCTTTTAGAATCTCACTTGTGGGCAAGGAGGATTAAAAAACTTCTGTTGGTGCCCCAGCGAGCTCAACTAAATAGTGAAAGGCCTGGATAGAGTGGATGTAGAGAGGATGTATCTACTATTGGGAGAGTCTAGGACCAGAGGTTATAGCCTCAGAATTGAAGGACGTTCCTTTACTAAGGAGATGAGGAGGAATTGTTTAAGTCAGAGGGTGGTGAAGCAGGGAAATTCTTTGTCACAGAAGGCTGCGGAGGCCATCAATGGATATTTCTAAGGCAGAGATGGATTGCACAGGTGGCAAGGGGTTACGTGGAGAAGGCAGGAGAATAGGGTTAGGAGGGAAAGATAGATCAGCCATGATTGGATGGCAGAGTAGACATTTTGGGCTGAATGG
This sequence comes from Amblyraja radiata, assembly GCF_010909765.2. Classification (NCBI taxonomy): domain Eukaryota; kingdom Metazoa; phylum Chordata; class Chondrichthyes; order Rajiformes; family Rajidae; genus Amblyraja; species Amblyraja radiata. Next base: position 11,766,727 of record NC_045992.1, on the reverse strand, counting down.
CCTAATTCTGTTCCTTTCACTAATGACTTTTGGCCTTATGACCTGATGAACTTTCCCTCCCATAGAAGTCTAGAATACATCTCATCATGCCTATATGTCTACAAGGATCTCTCATACCTTTGCTTATTCAATGATAGATTCTCTACAATATGACCCTCCCCCTTTACCCTTGGTGCATGTGGAAGAGAATTTATTTATCTAAAACCTTACCAACTTCCTATGAATTAATGCACTGACTGCCCTTTGGGTCCTTGCTGACTCCACTCTTTCACTGGCCACCCTCATGCTCTTTAATATAAAATGCCCTGTGAAAATCCTTAATTATTATATCTTCTCATAATCTTATTTTATATATAATCTTCTTATATTTCCTTAATCTGATATTTCATAGCTTTTTGCTTTCATTCCACTCTCTATGCTACAAAGGGGTCTCCCCCACTTCAGTACTACTCCTTCCATATGCCTCATTTTCCCCTTTAACTAAACCCTCCATGTCCCTCGACATCCAGGGTTCCATGGACTTTCCATTCTTTCCTTGCATTCTGGCACTGAACTCTGCTTCATTCAGGAAAGAATGTGAGATGAATGTGGAGCAAGAAGTAGCAAAGTGCATGTGATGAATGACTCAAAAAGGCTGGCAGCATCATCAAGGACCCACACCATCCTGGCCACACACTCAACAACAACAACAATCAACAATCAGTTTTATTCGTCACATTGCACATAAAGTGCAAGTTAAATGAATTTGTCAGCAGCAGTACAATAATAAAGAACACACAATACACAATAAAAATGTAACACAAACATCCACCACAGCATTCATCACTGTGGTGGAAGGCACAAAATTTGGCCAGTCATCCTCCATTTCCCCCCGTGGTCGGGACCAGAGTCCAGAGTCAGTCCAGGATCGGATCTTCCCCACCGGAGACCGCGGCTTTAGGTTGGTGTAGGCCGCAGGCCGGCGGTCGAAGGTTTAAAGTCCCCGCCGCAGCCAGAAGCACCGCAGATCGCAGGGCCGGCGGTCGAAGCTCCCCTCCAGGGGTGATGGTAAGTCCACGCCGGGTCCACGGTAGAAGTTGGCCGTCGGCCGGCGGTGGAAGCTTCTTCTTTTCCCGGGTCCCCCACGAGGGATCCCGGACTGTAGACGCCACGCCAGCTGGAGCTCTGCAGACCGCGGCTTCAGGCTGCCGGCTGCCGCGGGCCAGCGAAATGGAGCGCTCCCCTCCAGCGAGCCCCAGCGAGGACTCGCCCGCTCCCCGCCGAGAGTCCACGCTGAAGCCCCGGTCGCGTCTCCGGGAAAGGCTGCCCGATCCTCGTTGTTAGGCCACGGGGGAGGCGACCTGGAAAAAGTCGCCTCTCCATGGAGGAGGCGACCGAAACGGTTTCCCCCTCACCCCCCCATATCACCCCCCACAGAAAACACACAAAGAAACACAAAAAACATACTTTAAAACATACTAAAAAAACAAAAAAAGTTGGGAAAAAACGGACACGCTGCTGACAGGGCGCCGGCTTGCAGCGCCCCCACCGACCATCTCCCCCGCTGCCTTCAGGTAGAAGATACAGGAGCCTGAAATCTGCAACAACCAGGTTCAGGAATAGCCACTTCCCCTCAGCCATCGGACTACTAAACTCAACTCAAACAAAAATCAGAACTTTAATAGCCTATTGCACTTTATATGCTTATTTATATGTGCATATATATATATATTCTATGGTATATGGACACACTGATCTGTTTTGTAATAAATGCCTACAATATTCTGTTGTGCTGAAGCAAAGCAAGAATTTCATTGTCCTATCTGGGACACATGACAATAAATTCTCTTGAGCTCTTGAACTCTGATATCCACTATAGTTCAATTTCAAGTTCAAGTGAGTTTATTGTCATGTGTCCCTGTATAGGACAATGAAATTCTTGCTTTGCTTCAGCACACAGAACATAGTAGGCATTTACTACAAAACAGATCAGTGTGTCCATATTCCATAATATAAATATATACACACATGAATAAATAAACTGATAAAGTTCAAATAACAGAAAATGGGTTATTAATAATCAGAGTTTTGTCCGAGCCAGGTTTAATAGCCTGATGGCTGTGGGGAAGTAGCTATTCCTGAACCTGGTTGTTGCCGTCTTCAGGCTCCTGTACCTTCTACCTGAAGGTAGCAGGGAGATGAGTGTGTGGCCAGGATGTTGTGGGTCTTTGATGATACTGCCAGCCTTTTTGAGGCAGCGACTGCGATAAATCCCCTCGATGGAAGGAAGGTCAGAGCCGATGATGGACTGGGCAGTGTTTACTACTTTTTGTAGTCTTTTCCTCTCCAGGGCGCTCAAATTGCCGAACCAAGCCACGATGCAACCGGTCAGCATGCTCTCTACTGTGCACCTGTAGAAGTTCGAGAGAGTCTTCCTTGACAAACCGACTCTCCGTAATCTTCTCAGGAAGTAGAAGCGCTGATGAGCTTTCTTGATTTCTTGAGCATTAGTGTTCTCGGACCAGGAAAGATCTTCAGAGATGTGCATGCCCAGGAAGTGCCATCAAGATGGGCAATCCTTCCATTGTAGTCTAACTAATCATTGTACAAGAATTCCAAGCAGAGTGCTATTGGGAATGCGCTGTTATGACCACCCCATGTGAACACTGATGTTGGATGTGGACAAAGAATCTATACATTAAACATTGGTCAATGAGGGCTTTCAAGTATCAGACAAGACCCAGACTGAACCCAGACTGAACAAGAAGGGTTAATGAACTAATATTGGAAGAGTACACAAATATGAACAGGTGATATCATTTCATTATTGTTGCAAAGACTACATACAAGAACAGTGATTCAGTAAGGAGTTCATTGAGTTGTAATAAATTGAGGAAGGACATCCTTGTGATTGAGGCAGTGCAGCGTAGGTTCACGATATTGATCCCTGGGATGGCGGGACTGACATATGAGGAAAGATTGAAAATACTGGGCTTGTATTCACTGGAGTTTAGAAGGATGAGGGGATATCTTATAGAAACATATACAATTATAAAAGGACTGGACAAGCTGGATGCAGGAAAAATGTTCCCAATGTTGGGGGAGTCCAGAACCAGGGGCCACAGTCTTAAAATAAAGGGGAGGTCATTTAAGACTGAGGTGAGAAAAAAACGTTTTCACCCAGAGAGTTGTGAATTTATGGAATTCCCTGCCACAGAGGATAGTGGAGGCCAAGTCTCTGGATGGATTTAAGAGAGAGTCAGATAGAGCTCTAGGGGCTAGTGGAGTCAAGGGATATGGGGAGAAGGCAGGCACGGGTTATTGATTGGGGACGATCAGCCATGAATGACGATGCTGGCTCGAAGGGCCGAATGGCCTCCTCCTGCACCTATTTTCTATGTTTCTATGTTTCTATGTCATAACTTCTACATTGATAGCCAACTTTCACACTGAATGTACAGGAGTATTGTTGTGAAAACAAATGCAAGCAGCATTGATATTCTTCTTATTCAACAGAGGCCTCAAATTGTCTCGAAGCAAATGCAGTATTTGTTAACAGTTTTAGGAACAAGTCACCAACCACTCCTTTACATTCATGTAATGTGGCTTATTCAACAGAGACTGCATGTGGGAAAGAAAGTGAGAATTGATTGAAAGTAATTCAAAGTGGATTGGAGGGAAGCAATGGACTAATTTCCCACGACTGTCTTACCATGCACATGAGTGCAAGTTGTGGTCAACAAAAATAGCTCAGTTCCGAATCTGTGACTCAGTCTTGATCTAATTTGATTGCATTGTGTCATACATATGCTCATTCCTTCATATCTCCATATCCTCAAGCGAGAATAGTTAAGAAAGATACAAAGTCTGAAGAAGGGTCCTGACCTTTCCATGTTCTCCAGAGATACTGCTTGACCCGCTGAGTTACTCCAGCACTTTGTGCCGTTTTATTTAGGTCCTTGCATCTGCAATAGTTAAGGAAGCTCTTGCTGTGGGGATATTCAAAACCCAGTGTGAAATATCACTGCTCCAGTTTCTTATTGAAGCAGTAAACAACGTTGCACTATATATACCACAGCAAAAACATCTGCAATTCTCTGAGGAACAAACTGAGCCTTGTGCAAGCAAATTGGCTTCCAGCGTCTAAGCACTTTCATGCTCTTATCCCACCAAACAAGCTCACTTAAGTAGACGCAAAATGCTGGAATAACTCAGCGGGACAGGCAGCATCTCTGGAGAGAATGAATGGGTAACATTTCGGGTCGAGACCCTTCAAGATCCTTCTTCCTCTCTCACATAAGTAGAGGTGGCAGCCACTATATAGCCCGTAATACAATGAAGATATATTATTTCCGAATGAGCAGTATCAGTGCTTGCCCTATGTTTGCATTGATTGCATAATCCTGCCACCAAAGAACCAAGTCTAGATGTAAACTCCTGGTGTCAGTGTGAAGAAGGGTCCTGACCTGAAACTTCACTCGTCCATGTTCTCTAGGGTGTTACCTGTCCCACTGAGTTACTCCAGCACTTTCCATCTTTTTTTTGTAAACCAGCATCTGCAGTTTCTTGTTGTAAACTCTTTGATCATGAAGTTGTGGCTGAGTCAGGTCCTATGCGTTCTCGTACAAATCCGGAGTCAATCATTCCAGGAACTGATTTGACATCAAGGCAGACTCCAATGAACTGAATTTATAGTTGTTGGATATTAATAAGGTGTATTGGCTGGGAAATACATCCATAAATTGTAATGAGTGTTCCTCGACTCAGATGGTGTCTTGAATAGTTGACAGCAGCCTGTTCTAATTTGACCGGTATATAGAGTATGTGTGTTTATATTGCAATGGTAATTCACATCAGAGACTTGTGTTGTGCTGGCTTACATCCCAAGGTCAGAAATGGGTGCTTAACTTCAGTGTTCAATCCCATTCACACCTCCTCAGCAAATTAAGTAGTTCACAATACCATATGATACAATAGAACTTTATTTTTCCCAGGAGGGGATGTGATCTGCCATCAGTCATAAAGGATTGGCGATGTGCAAAGATTGGGGAAGGGGAGTCAGTCTACCCCATGACAGAAGGGGGAGGAATTTTGTTTGATAGCGGGGTACTGATTGGGGATGATCAGCCATGATCACATTGAATGGCGGTGCTGGCTTGAAGGGCCGAATGGCCTAGTCCTGCACCTATTGTCTATTGTCTATTATCTATAGCCACAGGGAAGAAATATCTGGCATTCTGTACTGCATCTTGGTGGAACCAGTCTGCTGCTGACGGTACTCCTCAGGTTGACCAGTGTGTCATGGAGAGGGTGAGCTGTATTGTCCGGGATGCTCCGTAGTTTGAGGAGTATCATCCCCTCCAAGACCACCTCCCATGAATCTAACTCCTCCCCCAAAATGGAGCCAGCCTTCCTGATGAGATTGTTAATCTTATTGGCATCCACGGCCTTGTGGCCTAGCAAACTAAGGCGAAGAACAATTGCACTGGCTACCACCGATTGGTAGAACATCTGCAGCATCTTACTGCAGTTGTTGAAGGAGCGGAGCCTACTCAAAAAGTACAGCTGGGTTCTGTCCCTTCTTGTACAGGGCCTGGACCAGTCCAGTTTACTGTCCAGGTATAATCCAAGGGATTTATACTCCCTGGTCATCTGTACATCCACACCATCGATGGAGACTTGGGACAGGGGTGTTCCTCTCCTCTTAAAGCCCATTACTAACTCCTTAGTCTTGTCGGTGTTGATCTTATATTTATATTCCAAGGGGCAATCCAATTTATTGGGTAATTAGCTACATTTTGAGTGCTTGAGAACGATTTATTTCTCATTAAGAGATATTTTCTTCTGTTTCAGGGCTTCAATGGATTTTAAAAAAAACATAAATATACCTTTTATGTATTTATGTAAATATATCTGAAGTATATATTTTGTGTATAATACATAACTTTTATAATTATGTATCTATTAACAATTAATAGATGCTAAATTACAAGTTGTTAATATTCTGATGAATAAGCTGGAATAGTTTGAATTTGATGAACGCATTGCATAGCTGATTTGGAGATTCAAGATTTAGATTGGATACCCACTTTGATTAACCTATAACATAATTTAAATATAATTTGGAAATTTCCCTTAGGAACCGAAGGAAAGATTTGCTGAACCCTATTTTGTTTCTGAACTGCACATATTAAGTGAACATTTTGTTCATTGCTTCAGGTGGAAATAATGAGCAGAGTTAGTGCCAACAGGGACCTTAAGCATCTCTCAGCCTATGAATGGTCTGTCACTCACGCACCAAGTTTAAACACATTCACACGTTCGCAAAGCATTTATTTATGGAATGGACAGAAAATGCTGGAGTAACTGCCGGGCGGCACGGTGGCGCAGCAATAGAGTTGCTGCCTTAAGCCCCTGTCCCACAGGAAACCTGAACGGAAATCTCTGGAGACTTTGCGCCCCACCCAAGGTTTCCGTGCAGTTCCCGGAGGTTGCAGGTGGTTGCCGGAGGTTGCAGGTAGTGGAAGCAGGTAGGGAGACTGACAAAAACCTCCGGGAACCGCACGGAAACCTTGGGTGGGGCGCAAAGTCTCCAGAGGTTTCCGTTCAGGTTTCCTAAGTGGGACAGGGGCATTACAGCGCTTGCAGTGCCAGAGACCTGGGTTCGATCCCGACTACGGGTGCTGTCTGGAAGTAGTTTCTACTTTCTCCCCGTGACTGCGTGGGTTTTCTCCGAGATCTTCGGTTACCTCCCACACTCCAAAGACGTACAGGTTTGTAGGTTAATTAGCTTGTTATTAGTGTAAAGTGTCCCTAGTGTGTGTAGGATAGTGTTAATGTGCAGGGATCGCTGGTCGGTGCGGGCTCGGTGGGCCGAATGGCCTTTTTCCGTGCTGTACCTCTAATCTAATCTAAACAAAACAGCGGTACAGGCAGGAGTGGGCGACGTTTTGGGTCGTGACCCTTCTGCAGAGCTCATCAGAACAGAGCTTTCACTGCAAATGTGAAGGAAGATCAGGGATCAACAGGTAGCATTTAAGATCCAAGTGTTGAATGACACTTCAGGTACTAATTTTCCTGCTTGATTTTAAGGCAGATGCAGCTGCTTCAGGTAAATCAGAGGATGGACAAACTTGGATTAGGATCTCTGCAGCATCGGAGGCTGGGGTGACTGGATAGATGTGTATAAAATTATGGTCGGCATTAGTCAATTTAATTTGTGGGAGATTAGCAGACCCCATCATGGTAGATAGTAATCAGAGACTTTATCTCAGGATGGAATAGCTTAAAGGTGAGAGAAGGACAGTACAAAGGAGATATGTGAGGTAAGTGTTTTCACATAAAGCATGGTGGGTGTTTGGAACAGGCTGCCAGACGAGGTGGGACAAGCAGATGTGAGAGCCGCGATTCAGAGACATTTGACAATGTTTGGTGGAGTAGACGATGGGCCGAATGACCTAATTCTGTCCTATCACTTGTGGACCGATGACAGATATCCACATGAACAGCCAGGAAGTAGAGGGATATGGGTTTTACGTAGTGAGATGGGGTTAGATTGACATAGTTGGGGCATATGGTGAGCCAAAGAGCCTGTTGTGTTTTACTGCTCTATGTCTATAGTTTGGTTTTTTTGCACCTCCGTTAAAGAGAGGTTTAATTTTTACAAATTGTAAATATAATTTTACTTTTCATTTGCGAGTAGCAGATGGAACTGTGGAATAACTGCTAAACAGGGACAGTAAATTAGTGTGAAAATCACAGACAGGTTGGTCTATTACATTGCTAATATGTGTCTTAATATGTGCACAGTTTTGATTGAGGCGCCATACAAAAATGTGAGCTTCAGCTTTGAAAACATCAACTGATCCGAGGTTCAAGGAGGAGATTTGCCTCTAATCCCCAACGATACTCACATGTGAGAATATTGGACATCATTTACATTGACCTCTACACAATGAGCCCCATTGTCTCCCAATACCAAGCACCACAGGTTGCTCCTGATAATCAATAGTGATATAAAACAAATGTGTTCAGCTACACTGAAGTGGTGTCCCAAAGGTAGAGCATTGATTGATTCAATAATCTTGTAGAAAGCATACAAATAACAGTATTATTGAATCTCCATGGCTTGTGTTTTACCAAGTAAGTACTTTAGTATAGTTTATTGTCATTTGCACCCAGGTACAGTGTAAAGCTTTTGTTGCGTGCTAACCAGTTGGCAGATACACACGATTACAATAGAGCCATCCACAGTGTGCAGATATATAATAATGTGGATAGCATTTAGTGCAAGATAAAGCCCAGTAAACTCTGATGAAAGATAGTCCAATTTTCCTCCATGGGTCTGTGTGTTGGATTTTATGGTGTGGAACCAAATTTAAATCATGTTAGTGACAAAATACGAAAGAAAAGAGAAGGCAACTAATGGGTGAAAAGCATCAAGTGTATCCATCAGCACCAGAGACATGGGTTTGATCCTGACTACAGGTGCTATCTCTACAGAGTTTGTACGTTCTCGCCGTGACCACGTGGGTTTTTACCACGTGCTCCGGTTGCCTCCCACACTCCAAAGACCGACAAATTTTAGGTTAATTGGGTTTGGTAAAAATTGTGAATTGTCCCTTGTGTGTAGTGTGTGCTCGTGTAACGCGGGTCGCTGGTTGGCGCGTACTAGGTGGGCCGAATGGCCTGTTTCTGCGCCGTATCTCCAAACGAAACTAAAGGCTACAGTCAAAAGATAAAACCGAATATGCTGAAGAATATTACACAAGCAGATAGAGCAAGGTTTCAATCAAAGATCCTATAGCGGAGCAAGATAGACCACTCCTGCTAAATGGGCTGACGTGTAGTATGCAACGGAGCGGAACGTGGGCCTTTTTATCATCCATTTCAGTAACCCGACCCATCTCGCAGTGTAATCAACGTTGCGGGGGAACAGTTTGTGTTAATAAATTATAATTCTGAAAATGAGGAGAAGATTTTTACCAAAGAACTTTGATTTTTACGAGGATGTTTCCGTAACCGGCTTCCGTCTCCGCACTAGCTATCTTTGCTCCGCTATGGGATCTTTGGTGTGGAGACGGAAGCCGGTTACGGAAAAGGGGGCCGAAAATTACCCATGAACCTGCCCATGACCGTACTACGTCTTTTTCGTCGAGTGGACTATCTTGCTCGCTGTAGGATCTTTGGTTTCAATGAGGCAAACTTGGTGGCACAGTTGGTAGAGCTGCTGCCTCACAGCGCCAGAGACCCCTGCTCGATCCTGACCTCAGGTACTGTCTGTGTAAAGTTTGCACGTTCTCCCTGTGACTGCGTGGGTTTCCTCTGGGTGCTCCGGTTTCCTCCCCCATCCCAAAGACCTGCAGGGTTTGTAGGTTAATTGGCCACTGTTCAAAAAGCAAAATTACCCATGGCCTGTGCAGGGAGTAGATGAGAAAGCGGGATAATATACGTAGATGTAATATCAATGGGTGATCAGTGGACTGAGGACCAACGGGCCTGTTTCCATGCTGTATCTCCAAATTAATGTAACCAGAAAGCTCTGAGTATACAGTCCATCAGCATTCTCAAACAATGATATTTTCTGACTCAAGACTCAAATTTATTGTGGCCAATTTTGGTCTCGGATGATGGAAATAAAGCTCTACTTGGCAATGGCGGTTGGATAAAAGTGGCAAACACCAACATTAACCGTTACCGCTAGACCTTACCCTGGGGACGATGCTGGCCCATTTACAGATATTGATAGCAAATCATATCAGAAAACTATAGCCTCTCACAAGATCATCACAATACATCATGATATGTGAGTATTTGTAGCTTCATCCTGTGACCTTGTAGAGTGGACATAAATAAGTGGAAGATATCATTGAATTTCTGGTCTGTGGTTGCTGAGAATCTGTTCTTTCCTCCACCAGCCTGTGAGTTGGATGTCAGAATGCAGATTAAATTGTCAAGCAGTTTTTATCAAGTGTTTTCTTCCTCACCATCAAATGGTTACTATACCCAAAGCGTGAAGCAGAAATACAAAGGAGAAAAGGTGTTCACAGAATGGGCCATTATGGACTCTGCGGCACAACGGTAGAGTTGCTGCCTTACAGCCCTTGCAGGGCCAGGGACCCAGGTTCGATCCTGGCTATGGGATACTTGTCTGTACGGAGATTGTATGTTCTCCCCGTGACCGCGTGGGTTTTCTCCGAGAACTTTGGTTTCCTCCCACACTCCAAAGACGTAGAGGTTTGTAGGTCTGATTGTCTCCATACAAATGTTTACCCAAACCGCTCACGACTTGGATCCGCAACCAAACGTGCTCACGCCCAGACCCCGCATCCAAACTTGCTTGTGTCTGGGCCCTGCACCTAAACTTGCTTGTGCCTCCGTCCCGCACCCAAACATGCTTGCTCCTTTGCCCTGCACCCAAACTTGCTCGCTCATCTGCTCTGCAACCAAACTTGCTCGTGCTTTGACCCCACATCCACACACTTACTACTTTTCCTCCACACGAACAGTTCCCGTTAGAGCTCTGCAGTATCGTACAATTTTTTATCTCGTCTCCGTTGTTGCAGCTGAGAAGCCTCGGGGCAATGCTTGGCATTTCCTGCGCATTTACCATTGTATCTCATTTTGTAAATAGCTCCTTCTAAGCTTCCCCCCAGACTAGTTTCAGTCAATGAAATACTGAGTCAAGCACTTGCGCATCTAAACTTTATTTTGGAAAAACACTGTTCCTCACTACTATACCTAACCACCGCGGGTTCAACCCGTGTATCTGCTTGGCCAAGCCCTTCTAGCCTCATGCAAGCAGAGACTCTCCAAAAGGTCACGCAGTCCCAAGCGCTGTTCCAGAAGATCGACACAGGACCTCGTGGGAGCTACCTTTTATAGGTCCCGAACCTTGAGGGGCCGAACCATATGGGGGTGGTCTCTTTACAGTCCAATAACAGATATCGATTAACACAATACATGATAGACATACCCTAACCCAATAATACAGTAACCAATGCAATGTATTTGAAAGAAATTTCTAGAAGGAAGCAAACAAGAATAAACATTGAAACATGTGCCCTGAGATTCAAACAGTTTCTCCAAGGGTCAACAGCTCGACCAATCATCAACCAACAGGATGACCATCTCGCAACATTATTTATACTATTTATAATGCCCTTGCAGCGGTCCAGTCGAAATGATGCATTTAGGGTTCGTTTGCAAAACTGCTATACATGTTATCAATTTAGGAGAAACAAGGAGAACACCTGGACCCCTCACCATCCTGCATACCAGTCTGAGCCTAGACTGGTTGGCGCCATCCAAAACCTGTAAGTTTCAGCTGACAAGGGTTAAGCAATTCTGGCAAGTGCAGGGATCCTTCATTTTATGGTGTCTTTATGTTGGCCAGTATTAACAATTTCAGCACCACCAATCGTCCCCTCTCCTCACTTGCAAAGTGTCTGCAAATATATATATATTTTTTTTTGCCTTGCACCATTGTGCGTGAGAGTGCTGAGCATTTTAATTGTATACAAACTGTCAGATAAAATCCATACATCTACAAGTGCAATATCTGATTGGACTGCCCAGATCATCAAATGATTCCTCCCCAACCTTTGGGGACTGCGAATGATTATTATGGAAACAACCAATTATCTTCATGTCACCAAGAGTGCATCTCATTACTTTCCATTTTTCCATCTTTCCGATTAGAAGGGACTTCCAGTGACTTATTCGTATGATTTCTTTATCTACATAACCCACCTGCTTCATGAATGAGGCATTATCTTTGCCTCAGGGCGTAGAAATGGGAAAGGTGTGTCTGTGCACTCTGCAGCTGATAAGGTGAAGGTTGCGTTTGTGGCTCCACCATTGTGGTAAAGAACGGCAGGTGAAGAAAGAAAGTGCACCATGCAAGTGAAGAAACAGTAAGACAAGTACATGGATAGACACAAAAAGCTGGAGTAACTCAGCGGGTCAAGCAGCATCTCTGGGGAGAAGGAATGGGTGACGTTTCGGGTACAGACCCTTCTTCAGACCAGAAACCTCACACATTTTGTCTCTCCAGAGATGCTGCCTGCCCCGCTGAATTACTCCAGCTTTTCATGTCTTTCTTTGGTTGAAACCACCATCTGCAGTTCCTTCCTACATGCTACATGGATAGGACAGGTTTGGAAGGGTTATGGACCAAATGCAGGCAGGTGGGACTAGTGTGGCTGGGATATGTTGGCCAGTGCGGGCAAGTTGGGCCGAAGGGCCTGTTTCCACACTGTGTCACTCTATGACTCTATTATATACTTACACCGCACAGTATCTCCAGCAGGAACTTGGCAAATTGGCAAAGCCAGCTACAACATGGCCCTTGGGCAATGGTCAGCCTTCTGCGATATAAATGGCATCCCTGGGCAGATGTTGTATGGGATAAACCCCACCCACAAACCAGATGAAAATTATTGTCAGATAAGTAAGCAAACTCCGCCTAGATAAACCAATCAAAACAAAAAGGATGTTTCTCATTGTTTTAACGAGTGGTTATCCAAATTATTAAAGTGTGAAAAAGCATTGATTACTTTTAAGGGATAATAATCTGAACAAAGGTATTGGAATAAACCAACGATGAGTCCACACAGGAACAAGCAACCACAGATGCTAGAAGCTTGGACCAAAATACCAAATGCCCAGAGAAACTCAACGGGTCAGGCAGCATCTGTGGAGGGAATGGACAGGTTACATTTCGGGTTAGGCTCTTCTTTGGACATTTGAATAGGGGAGAGGAGAGTTATGTGGCTGTAGTAGTGAGTCTCAGTCAGAATATGGTAGAACAGCAGGAATCACAGAGTGTGAGCATTCAGAGAGGTCCTCACAAAACTACCGGGGAGCGGAGGAGAATTTATCTTCAAAGATTTCACAGTCGACCAGTAAAATGGAGATACAAGGAACTGCAGATTCTGGAATCTTGAGCAAAACATGAAGTGATGGAGGAACTCTGTGAGTTAGGTAGCATCTGCGGAGGGGATTGACAGCTGACGTTTCGGGTCAGGGCCCTTCTTTAGACTGATTGTACTATTGGTGAAAGTTTCAAGCTCCCACCCCAACAACATTACAATTAGAACACAAAGTACTTGTGCTATAACTCCAGGATAAGCGCTTAACTAAGAAAACCAAGCCCAAAGCCAAAGTATTATCTATCTAATTATTTATACCAACTGACAATAAATAATTCCGTATGCGAAAAACAACCCAGCTACCTACAAATTAATTAGCTTTAAAAAATAACATATCCTGTAGATGCAAGTATATGTTTGGGGTTATCAAGCGGGCACCTCCCTTCATTCGTGTTTCATTGAGTTAGGCCCACGACACCTCAGGAAGGTTCAGGTGTCCCAGAGGGGCCTGTTTCCTTCCTTCTTTCTTTCCTTCCTCCCTTCCCGCCTCCCTTCCTCCCTTCCTCCTTCCCTCCCTCCTTCCTTCCCACCTTCCTTTCCTCCCTCTCTCCCTCCCTCCCTCCCTCCCTCCCGTAGTCATAGTCAGCATCAAACCCTGGTCTCTAGAGTAACAGGACATTCTTGTTCGAATGCAGCCACCATTATACCATTAGCTTCAATTCAATCACTGCCGATGTCCAATAAACCATTACTGCAGTATCATGCTGTTTTGTACTTCATCCAAATTAAACATTAAAGAGCTGGCCCAGAGTGTAAATGTTTTTTTTTTTAAAGAATTAAATCAATTATTCCATTTTTCTTGAGCATATTTTATTTGCTTGCGCCGCTTGCAAGTTTGGATCCAGCTGCTAGCTTAGCAGGAACTACTTATAAATGTATCAGCAATTTTGTGATCTGTTCAAAGATATTTCTTTCCCTGAAATGCTGACCACCAGACTATGGGTCAAATGGAGAGGCAAGTTCATGATCTGGCTTGATCAGACCTAGGATACATGTCAAGGTGTAGGATATACCTCTGGTGCATCATCTTTGGTTAAACCATCACCATGACAACATTTAAAAGGCTTTTGGACAGATACATGGATACAGGTTTAGAGGAATATTGACCTATGGATGTGGGTAGGTGTGACCAGTGCAGTTTTCTTTTAGAGAGATACAGCGCGCCCTTTGGCCCAACAAGTCCACATCGACCAGCGATCCTCGCACAATAACATTACCCTACACACACTAGGAATAATTTACACTTGTACCAAACCAATTTATCTACAAACCTGTCCGTCTTTGGAGTGTAGGACAAAAACAAAGATCTCGGAAAAAACCCATGTGGTCATGGGGAGAGCGTGCAAACTCCGTACAGACAGCACCCCTATTCAGGATCGAATCTGGGTCTCTGGTGCTGCAGGCGCTGTAAGGCTGTAAAGCATCTATAGCGCTGCGCCACCGTGCCGCAAGTTGGTTGGAGCATCTTGGTTGGCGTGGGAAAGTTGGGCAGAAGGGCCTGTATGACTCTATGACTATGTACATGGCTCCAGTTCCTCATTGGAGGTTAAAACCATTTTACAGAAGGAAGGAAGACGTTGGTTTAAAAATATCTAATTCTTGAGAATTTTTCAGTCGTTTACGGGATCTGTGAGCATTAAATCACATCAACGGCATTGGTTTCAGTGGAATAACACTTGGGTTTGCAAGAATTTAGGAAGTTAGGCAGAAAATTGGGCGGCACAGTGGTGCATTGTTGACTTACAGCGGGTTCGATCCAGACCACGTGGGCTTTTTCTGGGCGCTCAGGTTTCCTTTCACATTCCAAAGACGTATCAGTAATAAGGCTTCATCTGACTCACAAATGGAAAAGAAATCCGAGATCCTTTCTTGGCTTGACATATATCTAACTCCAGGGCCATTATTCTCGTTCCCAACCAACACTTCAGATCGGGATGAGGGACGGACATTTTCAACAACATTGCATTCCATAAATGAGCAGAACGGTGGCGCAGCGGTAGAGTTGCTGCCTTACAGCGCCAGAGACCCGGGTTTGATCCTGACTACGAGTCCTGTCTGTACAGAGGTTGTACGTCCTCCCCGTTACCGCCTGGGTTTTCTCCAAGATCTTTGGTTTCTTCCCATACTCCAAAGAAGTACAGGTAAGTAGGTAATTTGGCTTGGTGTAAGTATAAATTGTCCCTATTGTGTGTAGGATAGTGTTAATGTATGGGGATCGCTAGTCGGCGTGGACGCAGTGGGCTGAAGGGCCTGTATCCATGTTGCATCTTTAAACTGAACATAACTAAACTAAAAATGAGCTCTGCCATCCTATGTTTTCCTGAGAACTGCATTCTGTAAGTGGAAACTCTCAGCTGATCAGAAATTACATCACCAGCTCAGTTGAACCTCATTACATCACCCTGTCTATTAGCACTTTACTGAATGGCCTTTGAAGCAGAAGGTCCAATCCATGAAATTAGGTTTGACAATGAATGGGCAGTGTGGCTATCACCTATGTGTTTCCTTCTGGTCCCCAACTTGACAGGTTCAGAGCACACAAAGGGATTCCTTTGCAGGTGGTGTATGAAAAGGACATGGCCATTCTGAAGCTCTTTGGTGCTGACTCAAGTCTATTTTAACTACCGCACTTGCCTATTTATCTGTAAGCTTAAGTGCCTACAAGAGCTTGTTGTATAGAATTGATTTCTTTTATGTTACGTTCAACCTGGTTGAACTGACAAAAGATCTCAATTTAAGATCTGGATTAATTCACCGCAATCTACATTTGATTGATTATCTCATTGTCAGATGGAACAATTTGTCCTGTGTAACGTTATAACATTGCTGATACTCTAAATAATATCAGTGGAGCACTACCCTTGACACCGTGCCCCAATTACAGATTAAGCACCTTCATGATAGCAATGGACTAAAGGTTTATAACAGTGACAGGTTAGAAACCGCATATAGTAAAGACCATATGTGGACATTGTACCTGAAGTACCTCCAATAATTCTAAAAGCAATATGGAATTCAGCTACGTTGACCTCCAGGGACCAAGAGCTGATAGCAATGAGCTGATGTAAGGCAAACTACAGCTAGTCTCAAAACCGATACCTCATGGTATCATGACACCTCATGCTACAGTCAGGCAAACGCCTCCGCTGTCATGCTGTGAAAACAGAGAGGATGAAGGCCATTAGGACTGTAATGTAGGACCTCACCAGGGACTAGCTTACTGTACCAATTTACTGTTGTGCTGTGTCTTTTTTAAATTGCTGGGGGTTTTGGGGTTTTTATTCTCACAAATATGTAATTACTGATTATGTTCCATTCTGATTTGTAGTTTTTATTGCACAATCCGCAAGCATCGCCACTTTTCATTTCACTGTGCATCTCGTATGCGTATGTGACAAATAAACTTGACTTGACGACTCATGAGAGCAACCAAGGTTATATATCAAATGCTTGTTGTGGAAATTGGTTGGAGACAGAGTTAAGGTGAACATAGAACATCTTACAGTAACAGCAGAGGAACAGGTCCTTTGGCCCATGATGTCTGCGTCTGCAGAAGGGTCCCGACCCGAAACATCACCCATCCTTTTACTCCAGACTTGCTGCCTGGCCTGCTGAGTTATTCCAAGCACTTGGTGTCTATCTTTTCATTTTCATTAGTTCTCCGCTGACCTGTGCCCCGATATTGAAAATTCTCACCATAGCTTTCAAATCTCGTCACCACTCCCATGTTTTCTGTGCAGTCCCTATCCTATAAAGCAGTAAGATATTTGCATTTCAGCTTCTCAGTTAACCACAAATTCAATGATTCAGTCATTATTAATCATGCATTCAGCTCACTGGAATGATCGACTCACTTCCCCTCCACTTAGCCTCTCCACCTCTCCTTCCTTCGGTTGTGAAATTCGCTAAAAGCTACCACTTTCACCAAGCTTTTGATCACCTCTCTGAATATCACCTTGTACCAATTTGAGCAGCTTGTTACATTATTAGCACTGCACACCTGTCTTCAAAGCTAAGTAATACCCATTCCAGAGGTAGAAATGAAACCAGAAAAGACTGGAAATATTCAGCAGCTCAGGCAACATCGATGGACAGCAAAGCAGAAATATTCTTTCAGGTCATAGTCACAGAGGCATGCAGCATGGAAACAGACCCTTCGTCCCATCTCGTCCATGCCAACCAAGATGTTGATGACCTTCCATCAGAATTGGGAAAAGTCAATAGTCAAAGAAAATGTGCAAAGAGATAGTAGCGGGACAGAGCGAAGAGAAGGGCAACTCTGCAACAGGTTAGAGAGCAAGGGAGCTTGAGTGAATGCATGGTGATGTTACAGGCTGAACAAGGTGGAAAAGCCTAGTGAATAGCATGATGTGTGACTGGGGTTAGGTGTAACTAGGAGGGGACAGGTGAGAGCTGAAATAACCACCGAGGAAGGGAGGCGTAGATGCTGGAGATCCATAGCCAGAATTACGATCTGGTGTAGAATTCAATGCTCCTTGATTGGCAACTTCTCTTTGGCCACCGACCTTGTTCTAAAGATATTGACTGTAAACGATGCCCAGCATTTAACTCAATTTTTCAGCATCTGTAGCCTCAATAGTCTATTATTATTATTATTATTATTATTATTATTATTATTATTATTATTATTATTATTATTATTATTATTATTATTATTATTATTATTATTGCACAGTTGGTGATTGTTTTTTGAGTATGTATGCATATGTATGTATATGTATGTATATATGTATGTATGCATATGTATGCATATGTATGTATATGTATGTATATATGTATGTATGTATATGTGTATATATACACACTGAATTCTCTTTTTACCTCTCTCGTTTATCATATCATTTACTATGATTACATATTCTGTTGTGCTGCAGCAAGTAAGAATGTCATTGTTCCATCTGGGACATATGACAATAAAACGCTCTTGAATCTTGACTCTTGTCACGCTGCCTCAGAATCTAATGTTTCAAGATCATCTCACACTCGTCTATCCTCTATTGAGACAAATGTGAGATGATCTAATGAAATATTAAATTTTGAGATTAGATGCTGAGTCAAGTGCTGTTCATCAAGTGCTGTTTCAGTCAATATCTTTGGAACAAGGTAGGAAGCCAAACAAAGCTTAGCAGAGGAATGAGTGCAGAATTAAAGTGAAAGGCAACCAAAAACTCAGGGTCAACCATGTGGCCTGAACAGGGATGGTTAAACAATCTGAGTTGGGCCTTTGCCTTATAGAGGAGACCACAGCATAAATATAGGATGCAGTGTATTTGGGAAAAGGCTTTCACTGTTTTATTGAGGTGGAAGTGTAGTGGGAAGGAAAGAGGTAAATAGGTCAGATGTTGCATGCACAGGAATGTTGATGGGAAAGGATCTGGATTTGGGATTTTGGACCAGCAGAGGGAACAGTTCCTTCTGAATGTTTTTGAAGAGTGAAAAAAGCAAATTATTTTTTAAACAGAATGAGACCACAAGATGTTGCAGTACGACGGGATATAGAGGATTTAGTACTTGAAACACAAAGAGTTGTCCTGCAAATACCAACCAGTGGTTAGTGGGGCTAATGGAATGTTGGCCTTTATTCCAAGGGGGGTGGGATACACAGGTACAGGTTTGCCATGTTGAGTTGTGCCCTATGTTTAGGGATGGAAGGACTGTTTGCCTGAGAAGATGTGCAGATGGACTACAGTCGGTTAATTTGTGGGAGGAAGAAGTTGACTAATGAAGAGGCTCAGCGGGTTAAGTCTATACTCACTGGAGTATAGATGAATGTGAGGTGATCGTATGGAACATTAGATTATGTGGTAGAGCAGACCCAAGAGACTGCAGATGCTGGAACCTTAACCAAAATATAACCTGCTGAAGGAACTCAGCAGATCAGGTACAGTGAAATGGATAGACAATGTTGGGTCAGGAACCTTCTTCAGACTTTGGTCTGAGGTAGGCTGGATGCAAGAAAATGGTTTCCCCTGTGCAGGTAACTGCAGCTTGGGGGCATATTTTCAGAACAAGCAATCCCACCATTTCTGATGGTGGTATAGAGACGTCTTGTCTCAAAGGATCCAAAGAATAAGGAGGGTATCTTGGAAGCACAGCTAAGGAAGGGTGGTGATGTCCAAGTCTATGTGAGGAAGTTGGAGAAAGTGAGAGAAGGCAATGGAGTTCTCACAAGAAGCAAGGGAGGAGAAAGAATAATTAAGGTGGATTAATTTAGTTGTTTAATGGTCACTTCCTTGCAATGGGGATCGAGAAATTGAGAAAAAGACGGGAAACACAAGGAACTAGATGCTCGGATCTTGAGTAAAAACACAAAGTGCTGGTGTAACTCAATGGGTTAGGCAGCATCTTTGGAGGGAATAGATAGATGACATTTTGGGACTGTGACCCTTCTTCAGAAGAAGGATAATGACCTGAAATGTAGCCTGTCCACTCCCTATCCTGAGATGGTGCCTATCCTGCTGAATTACTCTTGCACTTTGTGTTTTACTCAAGGAATAGGAAGAGTTGGATTATGAGCAAGCGAAAGTAGAAGCAAGGTGGAAACTGGCAAGAAAGATGATGAAAGTTGGAATAGGAAACAGTGTTGATGCACTCATTGGTACACATTCTGCAGCAGGCAACTGTGGCAGGTGGGATTTGTACCTGCACTCTCTGGTTCATTTCTACCGCAGGGCAGTTATCTCCATTGTGAAGTAGTTCAGAGTGAGTTACCACGTTCAATAAACCAGAGAAGAAACTGAAAACCCAATGTCCTCCTAATTGCTCAGCAATATATCTTCAGGGAGCCTGACAGCCTCCCTGCGCTGTGCCAAGAATGACTACTGTAATCTTTAGATGTCATCAATGTTAGAACGACAATATTTTACAAAGCTCCAGTATAAAAAGTCCATGGCATCCATTAGCAAATTGAATGATATTTCAAAATAATTGGAGACTGTCAGATCAAGTGATGACTTTCAGGTAAATGTTTCTGCAGCAAGGAAGTTGCCTGTGGAAACATCTGCCAATGTCATTTTAAAGAAGAACAGATTATCTTTTAATCATTCCACACTGTTAAATCAGTAAATGGATTGAAGTTCCAAGGGTCTTGGTTCACCTGATCAACTTCCTCTTTGTAGAGTATACCATGCAAGAGCATTGGGAAGCCCACTCCACGACAAGGGACAGGGCCAAGAAATAGAATTGGAGGAATGGGGTGACTATGGAGGGGTGTTGGAGTTACAGAGTCAAATAAAGAGGAATATGAAGAATGGAATATTATAATAATAGTGTAGGAAGGAAATGCCGATTCTGGTTTACACTGAAGATAGACATAAAATGCTGGGGTAACTCGGTGGGACAGGCAGCTTCTCACAATCACAATAATACTTTATTAGCCAAGTATGTTTTGCAACATACAAGGAATTTCATTTGCCATGTCAGTCATACAAATAAAAAGCAACGGAACACACAAAATACATTTTAACATTAACATCCACCACAGTGACTCCTCCACATTCCTCACTGTGATGGAAGGCAAAAAAAAAGTTCAAATCCCTTCCCTTATTTCCTCTCCCGTGGTCGGGAGCCTCAAGCCCTCCGTTGACGGGACGATCTTGATACACGTAGTCGGCGGCATTTTGGCCCTCCGCGTCGGGGTGATCAGCTCATGTATCGGGGGGGAAGTCAGCTCCCCTGCACCGGGCGATCAAACCCCGCGTCAGGGCTGGTCGAGCCTCTGTAGTTGGAGCTCCAGACTAGACTCTCCCGAGACTGCGAGCTCCCGATGCAGTCCGCAGGCCACGGTTGGAGCGATCCCAGGCAAGAAATCGACTCCGATGTTAAGTCCACGCCCTGCGGTGGGGCCCAAAGTCAGTCCGAGGAGGCCTCCAGCTCCATCGATGGTAGGCTGCAGAGCGACCGGAGATGCGACCCGGAAAATAATCGCATCTCGAGCAAGATAAGAAACTGAAATAAAGTTTCCCCCATCGCCCTCCCCCCACATAAAACAAACCAGAGGACATTTACACAGATTTTAACACATACTAAAAAACTGTTGGCGGGGCTGCCAATCGTGCGGCGCCCCCTGGTGGATGGCAGGAATGAGTTCCGTTTTAGGTCGCAACGTTTTGGGTCTGAGGAAGGGTCTTGACCAGAAACGTCATCCATTCCTTCTATCCAAAGATGTTGCCTGTCCCGCTGAGTTACTCCAGCATTTTGCGTCTATCTTCATTACAATGAAAGGGATGTTGCTCACCAGGGAGCCATTGGATCAAGGCTGAAATGGCTTGGTGGGTTCAGCGACAAAGAAATTACCTTTGGAGAACGAAAAGCAAAGACCCTTGGAACTCTGACACTGTTTGCTGAACCATCATTGTGAATCACTGTGAGATTTAGTCTTTGGTGAAACTTTGGGAATGTAGTATATTTTCTCCTCTCCAGAATATTTTTACGAATTGCAACAATGCATCATGGCACCAAGCTCAAATACAGGAAACAAATCGTTTTAACTTGTATTTGAATTATCCATTTGAGTGCAGGCTACATATTTCTTCATGACATGTTGATTTTGTTAGTCTGCACAGTTATTGTTTTAGTGCTAATTATGAGAAACAGGCCCATTTGTCAGGCATATCTCAGCACATTGTGCTTTGTTCTTTGACTCTTTGGGATGAAGCAGCCCTATGATAAACATTTGGATGACAAATTCCATTGCCTGCACAATATAAATGAATGCTGTGCAAAGGAATTGTATCTGACACACAACGGCATGATTTTCCAAAGCATGATTTACTCCCAATTCCTCCAGGCAAGCAAGTGATGTGCTTATATACCAGAGACATTCCTGCCCTTTGCCCACCATCCAGGGATACAGGCAATCACTCTGATTGAAACACTTGCACTTCTTCCATTTTGGCGTAATGAATTCAATGGCTATGATGGGGTGGGAGATTGCAACCTTCACGTGGTCCATCCTGTTTCGCCTAATGCAATCAACCCGACGTGCAGAAACAAAAGATCAAATAGAACAAGTTGTCCTGCAACTTTAGGCTGTGCACGCCATACGCAAGAAGAAGAAGTATGGCGATGATGTGCTCTCCTCTGCAGTGGAGTCATCAAATGCAGATTGGTGACCGATTTGCAGAGCCCCTCTGCTCAGTGTAGAGTGGTGACCTTGACCTTCCAGTCAACTCTCACTTCAATTCTGCTTCCCACTTTCATGTTGGCTCCTTTGGCTTTGACCTCCTACCTCGCTCCAACCATGCCCAACACAAGCTTGAGGAGCAGAGGCTTATTTTCCATATGGGTGCTTCGCAATTAATTTAACTCTCAGGTCATCTCTCTTTCTCACTCTGCCTCTTCCTCCCCACTTCCTCTCATTTTTCTTCCCTTCCTTTCCTCCTTCCCTCCCCTCTTCCTTTCCCTCCCCCCCCTTCTTTCCCCCTCCTCACCCCTCCACCCCCTCCACCCCCCTCCTCCCCTTCCCACTCCTCTCACCCTCCTTCCCCCCACCCTCCCCTCCCTTCTCCCCCTCCTCCATCTCCCTCCTTTCCCCCTCCTTCCCCCTCCCTCCTCCCCTCCATTCTTCCCTCCTCTCCCCTCTCCCCCTTCTCCCCCTCCTCTCCTCTCTCTCCTTCCCCCTTCCCTTCTTCCCCCTCCTCTCCTATCCCCTCCCTCCTACCCCCAGCTTTCTCCCCTCCCTTCCCTCCTCCTTCCCCCGTCTTCCCATGGCTTCCTCCCCTTCCCACTCCCCCCCTCCATTCTTCTCCACTCTCCACTTTGCCCTCTTTCCCTCTCCCCACTCCCCACTCCCTCCCCCTCTAGACATGGCTGCACCATTCCATTTCACTTTATTTCCTTTTTTTAAATTTTCTGTCTCCAAGTTCCTGTTTTTAAAGTAATTGTTACCTTGACCACATTGGTGTGTGGACTCTCACAACCAGTTCCTCTATGCTCCACACTCAGCTGCTCCCTGTAACCCAGAACATGCCCGTTTCCTCATCCTTCCAATTCTGATGAAGGGTCCTTGACCCGACGTGTCGTTTGTTCCCTCTCACCAATAAAAGATGCTACTTGAAACGCTGAGCACTTCCTGCATTTTATTATCCTGTTCCCAAACCTTACAGTTCTGCCTGCCACATAAATAATGGATACTGTCACTGCAAATTTCCCTGCTGCTTGAATTGAAAGATAATTTATTTAAAGGTTGGGCCTAAAGAATCAGTTTGGTTTTGCTGCTTTTTCTCAGCCCATTTCAGAAAAAACAACAATACAATACCCATGCAAAGGGATGACGGATTCTTAAGTACAAATTACATTCAATGCAACTCAAGCTTTTGCAACCTTTTATCCTCTGAGTTGGCCTGGGTTGAATTCATCACCATTTGGATTTTAATCAACCGCTTCCATTTATAAAGTTGCTCAAGATCCCTCACAGGAGAATTACCAAACCGGGTTCAGGTGGGGAGTGATGGGATGAGGTGGCCAAATGCTTAGTTAAAAGTGACATATGATGATGCATCTTCAGGCTTTAGACACATAGCGTGGAAACAGGCCTGTTGGCCCACCGAGTCCACGTCAACCAGCGATTATCCTGCACACTAACGCTACTCCAGTCCGGGAGTTTAGTTGTGAGGACTAGTTTCCTCATAGTCGGTCAGAATGGCAGGTTAACCAGGCTGGTGAACTATTAATTCCCATCATTAATGGACAAATGAGGAATTGTAGATGTTGGAATCGTGAGCAAGAGAAAAAAAAAATGCTGGTGGAACCCCATGGGTCAGGCAACATCTGCGGAGGGAATGGACAGATGGCATCTCGGGCCGAGACCCTTCCTCACACTGATTGGAGTATGGGGAGAAAGTTGGGAAAGAGGGTTGGGGGTGGGGCAAAGCCTGGAAAGTGATCGATGGATACAGGTGAGGGGGGTGATTGTCAGATGAATGGGCACAGGTCAAGTTTGGAAATCCAACTCAACTAATAATCTCCCTGGTCAATTCATCCCTTCCCACCTGCACCACCCCCTCCCCGGGCACTTACCCTTGCAACCTCAAGAGATGCTACACATGTCACTTTACCTCCCCCCTCGGCTCCATTCAAGGACCCAAGCAGTCGTTCCAGGTGCGACAGAGGTTCACCTGCACCTTCTCCAACCTCATCTATTGCATCCGCTGCTCTAGATGTCAGCTGATCTACATCGGTGAGACCAAGCGTAGGCTTGGCGATCGTTTCGCCGAACACCTCCGCTCGGTCCGCATTAACCAACCTGATCTCCCTATGGCTCAGCACTTCAACTCCCCCTCCCATTCCGAATCTGACCTTTCTGTCCTGGGCCTCCTCCATTGCCAGAGTGAGCACCACCGGAAACTGGAGGAGCAGCACCTCATATTCCGCTTGGGCAGTCTGCATCCCAGTGGCCTGAACATTGAATTCTCCAATTTCCGGTAGCCCTTGCTGTCTCCTCCCCTTCTCAGCTCCCCCTAAGCCCTCTGGCTCCTCCTCTACCTTTCATCTTCCCGCCACCCTGCATCAGTCTGAAGAAGGGTTTCGGTCCGAATTGTTGCCTATTTCCTTTGCTCCATAGATGCTGCCGCACCCTCTGAGTTTCTCCAGCATTTTTGTCTACCTTCAACTAATAATCCAAATCCTTCTTCACAAAATGGATGAGTTTGGCAGCCCATCCAGAAGGAAATAACCTGGATTCTACTACAGTCTTAACTAAAGAATGGGGTCATGTCCAGGGCGAACCCAGAACAGACAGAATATCCTTAATTTACAGAAAACTCGAGAGAGACGATCTCTTCCATGCTTTCTATTTAAAGGGGGAAAATAAGTTTTCCCACACTGCAAAGGTTAAACAATCCCCTTTGGCTTTGCGAACAACATGACATTGGGGCTGAGCAAACCACAAACTTCTATGCTGAGGTATTGTTTCAATAACGCAAGTCATAGGGCTTGTCACATAACTCGTCGTTATGGCGAGGAGAGGGTTAAAGAGACATGAAACTAGAAATAATAACAAACTACACGCATGAGGCATTCCCAGGTTTACAGTGAAGAAAAGAGGTGACTAAAATGAACAGGGATAGTAATTCACTGGTCACTTTTCAGTGCCAGTCATGTGGGATTTTGTTTTAAATGAGGAAGATCCGGAGAATTAAAGTAACTCAAACACAAGTGCGCAGCCAACTGTTACAAACAGCAACATTGCTTATTCTTCCCTTGTACACATTACCCTGATCACCAACACTCGCAGAATTAAACTCTTTTATAAGACTTTATTATTAATGTTTCACTCTCTCTGCAGTTAGCTGCTAGAAGTCCCGCTGAACTGCCCAAAGAACGTAATTGAATGCTTCAAATGCCTCATCATGAGGGAGAGATTCTTAGCTGCAGCTAATTAGTTACCATATTCTATTATCAGTTTCTATTAGCTTTCTGCAGCGACTACTAGTTTACAGCGCCTTTGCTCCCCACACGTTAATTAAAAAAACATACCAATCCAGGGATCCCTCGCTCGCTGCTTCCACATGCTGTTGGCTGCTGTGGAGACTTCTCGGCATTTTCTTGCATCTGCTGCTCTGCCTCACTAGTTACAGGCAGAAGAATGTAGCTAGAAACCACATCCTCATGTATCATTCCCGTCGACAAAAGCAAGGCAGGGAGACAAAACTGGAGGGATGTGAGATGGCAAGGGCTGCAGAGAGTCCATAAATTTAAGCTCAGCAAGTCACTCTGCCACTTAAGAATGACTATTGATTTTCATTATGGGTCAGTTCCAGCATTTTCATCTCCCTTCTCCCTTTTTAATTCTGCTCTCCTTCTCTGAGATTTTCTGTCTATATAATTTTGGCTGATGGACCACTGTAATTGGTAAGTGTAGCTCTGGGCATGGCACCAATCTTTGATTAAGGCTTTGGTGGACCTCCTAGTTATTCCCTTCTGATGCCAAACTCATTACTTTGGGAAAGAGGGATTGGGAATGTGAGTTGAGGTGGCTTTCCAAATATTTTCCATGGATTACTGGTTAAAGAGTCTTGTACCTGTTTAAGGTAGACAAAAATGCTGGAGAATCTCAGCGGGTGCGGCAGCATCTATGGAGCAAAGGAAATAGGCAATGTTTTGGGGCGAAACATTGCCTATTTCCTTCGCTCCATAGATGCTGCTGCACCCGCTGAGTTTCTCCAGCATTTTTGTCTACCTTCGATTTTCCAGCATCTGAAGTTCCTTCTTGAACATTGTACCTGTTTACCCCAGTCCTCTGCGCACCCCCCCTTTGTCGTTACATTCAGGACAACTGGACTACTCATTTACTGCAGTCTCGTTGCAGCACATAATGTCTGGTTTACTTTGATGCTGGATACATAAAGATAGAATTATACAGCCCAGGAAGGGGCCCTTCAGCCCACAATGTCCATGTCAAACATGATGCCAAGTTAAACCAATCTCCTCAGTCTGAACTTGATCCATATTCCTCCATTCCCTGCATAGAAACATAGAAAATAGATGCAGGAGGAGGCCATTCAGCCCTTTGAGCCAGCACCGCCATTCATTGTGATCATGGCTGATCGTCCCTTATCAATAACCTGTGCCAGCCTTCTCCCCATATCCCTTGACTCCACTGGCCTCTAGAGCTCTATCTAAGTCTCTCTTAAATCCATCCAGTGACTTGGCCTCCACTGCCCTCTGTGGCAGGGAATCCCATAAATTCACAACTCTCTGGGTGAAAAATATTTTTTCTCACCTCAGTCTTAAATGACCTCCCCTAAGACTGTGGCCCCTGGTTCTGGACTTGCCCAACATTGGGAAAACATTTCCTGCATCTAGCTTGTCCAGTCCTTTTATAATTTTATATGTTTCTATAAGATCCCCCCTCATTCTTCTAAACGCTAGTGAATACAAGCCTAGTCTTTTCAATCTTTCCTCATATGACAGTCCCGCCAGCCCAGGGATCAATCTCGTGAACCTACGCTGCACTGACTCAATATCCATGCACCTTACCAAGAGCCACTTCAATGCCACTATCCTATATGTGTCCACCACCACCAACCCTGGCAGTGCATTCATGGCATCCACCACTCTTGACCCACCACGCATCTCATTTAAACTTTGCCTCCTCTCACCTTAAAGCTATACCCTCTTGTGTTTGATATTCCTATCCTCGGAAAAGGGTTCTGACCATCCACCGTATCTATGCCTCTCATAATTCTATATACCTCATCAGGTCTCCTCTCAGCCTCTAACATTTGAGAGAAAACAATCCAAGTCTGCCCAACCTCTCTCTTACAGCTAATCACCTCAAAACCAGGCAGCATTCTCGTAGACCTGTTCTTCAGCTCCCCAAAGCCTCCACGTACTTCCTGTAAGGGGGCGACCAGAATTGCACAAAATATTCCAAATGCGACCTAACCAATACTCCAAATGCAGACTTCCTGACTCGTTTACTTACAGCTAACAATCGCCTGTTTCCTTCATCATTGTTGCTTTTTTGCATATGTTTTATTCATTGTTCTTTACCTCTCCACATAATCGTCTATATCTCTTGTTTCCATTATACCTAACCAGTCTGAGGAAGGGTCTTGACCCGAAAGTCACCCATTCCTTCTCTTCGGAAATGCTGCCTGTCCCGCTGAGTTACTCCAGCTTTTTGTGTCTATCTTTTACTTATCGCCCCGGCGAATGATTGCATGTCTACATGTGTTGCCACTTTTAGGAAGCAATGGACTTGGACCCCAAGTCTTGGTCTCTTTTACTTCAGTGACCTCTACACTTTCAACTCCCACCAGCTGCACATTGCAGTAACCCCCATGGTCAGTAAACACACTGAAGAGTATGATTTTTGTTTTTTGATTACATGGTACATGGGCTAGTGAAATTATTCTGCTGCAAACATCTTCTCATGGATTACATTTCTGTTTCCCACAGGCATCGTTTGTTGCTTAGTAAACAAACACCTCCCACAATGCCTGAAAATGTGTGTGAAATGTGCCAAGCTATTTTACTTATATCTGGAGATCATCTTTTCCACATAATTTGGCTCACAGGGCAGGATTCCTTCCATTTGAAAAGGCTTATAAATGAAAAAAAGGGAAATGCATGCTGCTAATGTCTAATGGAATGAACAGTAGTTCTGATCAGCAGTTTTTCCAGGGCAACGCGCACAGAAGCTTTTCTGCACCTGTTCTCATGCCACAACAGGCTTCCGGCAGCTCTCTGACTGGAACAGAGTGCAGTATTCCAAATGTGGTCTGACCAATGTGTAGGAAGGAACTGCAGATGCTGGTTTGAACTGAAGATAGACACAAAAAGCAGGAGGAACTCAAAGGGAAAGGCAGCTGGTCTGGAGCGAAGGACTGGATAACGTTTTGGGTCGAGATCCTTCTTCAGGCCAATGTCTTGCACACCTGTAGCACATCATCCCAAATCTTGTACTCGATCACAGAAGCACTGAGGTCATCTGACAATCCTCTCTCTCTCTCTCTGTCTCTCTGTCTCTCTCTCTGTGTCTCCGTCTCTCTCTCTCTGTCGCTGTCTCTTATTCTCTGTCTCTCTGTCTCTCTCTGTGTATCTCTCACTCTTTCTTTTGAAAAGCATGAAATACCTCACAGTTGGAAGTTCAGTCTCTCAGGGAGTGAGGAAATGAAGTGTCTCCTGCTTTCAGTTTCAATAGGCAGGTGGATGTGATGCACTCCATGGCTTGTAACTCATGGTCACCTTTGTAGCTTGGATCATCGGTGGAGTATAATGTCCATGGTCACTGTGGAACTGGCTCCTGCACGGCCAGATCTATTACAACAACAGGATGAAACTTAGTTTGCATCCGATGTAGGGAATGTAAATCTTACAGTTGAGGTCCTTAGTTTCTTCTCCCCCATAGACAATGGATACCGCTCAACAGAATACAAATGAAAGGGTCATAGAGAGTGCAGCATAGAAATGAGCTCTTCGGCCCAACTCATCCATGTCACCGCCAACGCTATTCCTATCCAAGAACCAGCCTTTCAAAAGTTGTAAATATCTATTACTTCCCTTAGATGTTATTCCATATTATCATGTTATTCCATTATATTCCATAAAACAATGTTAAAAAAAAAAAACTGCCCCTTAGATCTATTTAAACTCCACCCCCTATCACTTCTAGTTTTAGACTGCTGTTGTGTCAGACAAAGATTCTGATTATCTCACAGACCAATGGCCTCATAATGTTATAAAAACACAAGGTGACCCGTTAGCTTCATGTTCCAGTGAGAATAATCCCAGCCCATCCAATCTCTCCTTATAGGCAAAGTCCTTCATTCTGGGCAACATCCTAGTAAATCCCTTCTGCACCCTTTCTTCTGGGGTGGAAGATTGCAACCTTCACGTGGTCCGCCCTGTTTCAACTAATGCAATCAACTCGATGTACACAAACGGAAGATCAAATAGAACAAGTTATCCTACAACTTTAGGCTGTGCACGGCACATGAAAGAAGAAGAAGAAGCACCCTTTCCTTCTGCTACACGTCCTTCCTGCGGTGTTCTAACTAGAACAGTGCACGGCATTCCAAGTGCAGCCTGACCAATGTCTTGCACAGCTCCAACAAATCAACCCAGTGCTTCTTACCCCTTCAGGTTCATGATGATCTGAGCTCTTCCTACCTCACCTTTGATTCCTCTGGGTGATCCAGTTTCCTCTAACATACCAAAGACGGGCGGGTTGGTAGATTAATTGAACTCTGTAAATTGCCGATCCTTGTGTGTCGGGAATGAATGACAAAGATAACATAGAACTAGTGTGAACATAGTGTGAATAGATGATGAGCCTGGACTCCGGGACTGAAAGACCTGTTTGCTAGCTGTAGCTCTGAACTAAAACTAAACTTTAAACACCCCTGTGTAGGAAGAGTGCAATCTTGTCATGGTCGGGGAGCTTGTGTGTCTCAGTGACCCCGAGAGCTATGCCAGCGGGAGATTTGTCTCCTATTAGGGTCTCCCATGCTGGACAGGTCGAAGGGTAGAGGTTAGACGAGGAGCGATCCACTGGTCCTCCAGGTTGGAGGTTGAGCACAGGGCCAACAACCCTGTCTCGTGAAACAAATATGTTACGGAAACAGCAACTGAAGGAACCAACACTACCGAGTGGAGGATCTTCGTTGCTGCACTACATGCAGGAGGCATAATAAGGCAGTAAGTAAGTAGGTAGGAAGATGTTAGTTTATACTGAAGATTGACACAAAATGCTGGAGTAACTCAACGGGTCGGACAGCATCTCTGGAGAAAAGGAATAGGTAACACTTCTTCAATGCGATGAAGGGTTTTGACCCGAAATGTCACGTAATCTTTACTTGAAGTTACTTTAAGCACTCTTCACATGATATTGATTTCCCCTCTAGCAGCTGCTCGTAATCTATTTTAGCCAGCTCCTGTCTTATACTGTTGAAATCAGCAATTAATTCTTGGCATAAAGAGATTGAATCAAGTAATGATCTCATAGGGAAGATTGTCTTTGTAGCAGGAATCATAATATGATGGAATTTTACATTCAGTTTGAGGGAGAAAAGAATGAGTCCAATATCAGTATTTTATATAAATTAGGGCAATTACGAAGGTATGAAAACGGAGCTAGCTAAAGCGGAATTGACAGATTTGGTTAAGGATCAGTCAACCGAGGCAGCCATTAAAGATTTCAAAGTAGATACAACTCAACAGGAAAGAAAGTTCCAAATAAAGCCTCTTCACCAAGATGTAGCACAGAACGCCACAGGAGATCCTTCTTCCCTGTGGCCATCAAACAGTACAACTCCTTCCCCTTCTGTTGTGGGGTAGACAGGTTAAATAAGTGGGCAAAGATATGACTTTAATGTACCATAGTCTTGGAAGGTAGACAAAAAATACTGGAGAGACTCAGCGGGTGAGGCAGCATCTGTGGAGAGAATGAGTATGCGACGTTTCGGGTCGAGACACTTCTTCAGAGTGATCTTGGAAGGGTGTTCTAATCCATGATATGCAGGAGGCTGGCATTCAGATACAACAAGTAATTGGGAAAGCCAGTTTAATAATTTTGCGAAAAGAAGGAACTGCAGATTCTGGTTTATACCAAAGATACAAAGAGTAAAGGGGCTGTCCCACTTGGGCGACCTAATTGGCGGGTTTAGAGGAGTTTAAAAAAATGACATGTTAAAGACTTCCTTCGACTATGCACAAGACATCCTTTGACCTCTTCGACTATGTTGAAGACCAGCTTCGACTAGCTATGACTAACTACGACTAACTTCGGGAAAATTGGACACCGAATAGTGGAGAGTGAAGATAACCTCCTTCGATCTCCTTCGACCTCCCTTCGACTATGATGAAGACTACCTTCGACTACCCTTGATTACCTACGACTAATATGCCGACCTACTACGACCCACTACGACCTACTACGACTAAACCTACGAGTAAAAAAAGTATTGATATTTTTCATGGCGACCTTTTTTTACTTGCCGGCATTTTATAACATTTTGAAAAAAGCGTCGCGACCTAGCTGAGGCCTCGAGTGCGCGGAGACCACTCTCGAGCATGAATGAGAGTTACGAAGACCTCCTACGACCTAGTGTCGACCATGTTGCGTGTATGAGTTGAGGGCAAACTTGCCAGAACTCGCGGATTAGGTCGCCCAAGTGCGACAGGCCCCTTAACTCAGAGCGTCTGGCAACATCTCTGGAGAAAAATGACAGTTGACATTTCAGGTTGGGATCCTCACTTGCTTATTGTGAGGGAAATTAAATACAAAAGTAATGGGACTGTGCTTGCTTTATGTAGGTCCATGGTAAGACTACACCTGGAACACTATGTGTAGTGTCGGTGGTAGTACAGAGAAGGTTTCCTAAATTGCTAACTGAAATGTGAGGGTTGTCAATGAAGTAAGGTTGGGCAGATCTGTTGGTGTTTCAACAAGAGGGAGAGACTGAACCAAAACAGAACCAGGTCAGGTGTGGAGAACACAGTTTAATTTGTGGGAGAAACTAGAACTTTCGGACACGTCTAAAAATAACATGCCATCCATTAAAAACACATGTGAAATTCTTTCTCTTAGACTCAGTCATAGAGGTAAACAACACGGAAATGGGCCTTTGGCCCAACTCACCTGTGCTGACCAAGTTGCTTAATTGAGCTCATATTACTTGCCTGCTCATATCCCCCAACTCTTTGCAATACATATATCTGCCCAAGTATCTGTTAAATGTTGTAATAGTACCTGCCCCCAATCATTTCACATCGGAGCTCATTCCATATACCCATCACTCTGTTTGGGAAAAGTTGGGCCTCAGGTACTTCTTACATCTTTCCTTTCTCACCTTAAACCTGTGCCCTCTAGATTTTGACCTCCCTATCCTTGGGATAGACTGTGACTATTCATCTTATCTATGCTCCTCATAATTTTATATACTTGATTTTCATCCCTCAGCCTGCTTCCCTTCAGGGAAAAAGACTCATTTGTCCATCCTTCCCTTATAGCTTAAACCCTCGAGACCCGATATTATCCTCGTAAATCTTTATGCACTCTTCCCACTCTCTCTTCCCCGAGATTCCATAGTCTTTAGGGATCTCCTCCAACGCAAACAGCCATAGAGCGATTCTCCATAAACAAGATGCTTGAGGTTTACTGTGGGTAGACAATGCAGAGTTGAGGTTACAATCAGACCGGCCATCTTCTTGAAGAGCAGACTTGAGGGCCCAAGTGCTCTTCTCCTGCTCCTAATTCACGAGTGTGTACAATCCGCCTTATGTTGGCCGTCTCTTGTCATAAAAATAATAATCATCTGTCCAAAGTAGAGATGAGGCAGAAACCCATGATTCTGTGGATTCCTTTACCGCTGTTCTCTGTATACCAAAACATCAGATACATTCAAGATCATCAAGGGGTGATGAGGAATGAGCAGGATAAATTTGATGCCAAGATGAGATCAGCCATGATTTTATTGAGGCACCAAATGGTCATCTTTTGTCCCTGCTGTCCTTCTTCCATCTATGTAACGTTATGAGGATGTAAGATCCTTCTTTGAGCAGTGATGAAGCAAATGTCTTTGACTAAACATGTCTCTCAGCATTGAAGACTTGTCTAACCGCCTGAATCTGAATTAATCTTTGTGGCCTGCAACTCTAGTTCTCATCTTAACACTGACAGCTCTAACTTTAGTGGGAATCAACCCCAAGATAAGTCAAACTTTGTGGGTAAAAAAAACCTCCAGCCTTTATATGACTGGACTATTGCATAACTTAGTGTAAAGTCTAGTGATCCAAACTGGTTAAATAATCTATTAATAATCCATAAATAATCCATGTCAGCTGGTGACACTTTAGTTTGTTCTACCCAACTTCCCAAGTCTGCTTTAGAAGATGTGTCCAAAACATGCTCATGATTGCAGCCAATGCGTATGAGAAACCCTTGAGAACCTTGCAGACCCTGGCCGGGTCTCCCACACACAAGTTAAATGTATTCAATGTCAATTAACCTCAGTGTCTCAGTTCTGGAGAAGAGGAAGTGAAGCAGACTGGCGATTAATCATTTCCAAACCATGGTCAGATCACTTCCTCAGAAGTCAAGCTTGAAGCAGATTTATAGTCAGTGTTAGAGTCAACGAGTTGTAGAGAGTGGAAACAGGCTCTTCAGCTCAACTGGCCCATGCCAACCAACCTGCCCCATCTACACTAGTCCCACCTGCCTGCGCTTGACCCATATCCCTCTAGACTTGTCCTATCCATGTGCCTGTTCAAATGGGGGGTTTTTAAACATTGTGATGGTAATTTGTGGAATTCGCAGGAAACCTTTCTCTGGGCGTTTGGTCAGAGTGAGTGGGTCAGCTGACAGCAATGTGCTCTGTGGTCAGGGTTGTCAACCACAACATTCTCAGGGGGAATCCAAGAGAGTGTGTGAAGCAAGGGGGAAAAGCAGTAACACCACCCCCACAATAACCAGTTGAGATAACAAGCTGAGGTTTGCATGCAGACATCTGTGACATAACAATAAGCTGTGGTCTTGTCCCAACATAACTCAGTGGAAGTTAAGTTCCTCCTTTTGCTGATGAGTCCAAAGGTATTGAGTTTCTGGGATGAAGGTAAGGTATACACACTGCTCAAATACACCGTGGTTTGAAGAGAAAACCAGGACTAGAATCATCAATTTAACAAAAAATGAATCTATAATCTCAGGAAAACATTATTACACATTTATGAATGTAATAAATAAGCAGAGCAGCAAATGGAATATTTCTTCCTCCAATGTTTTTCCTTTTGCAGATGCAGTTGTGTTGAAGGTCGTCCCAGTTACATATTTGATTTCCACAGGGACCAGTGTTTCTATTCTGCCTCTACCTTTGTATACATTCAGTAATCATCCTCAGTCTTGCCTCCTTCTTGCGATGCAGCAATACTGAAACTTAAGCCTGGAGTTAATGGATCCTTTCTGGGCCCTATCACTGCATCATCAACTTTGGTGGGGTTAAGGAAAGAGCTTTCACGTCGCGGCCCTGTTTCCACCAACCTTTCCACCACCACGCACAAGAAGTGACAAGACAGACGCCATTGTATGCAGATGCCGAGAGCTGTGTTATATTCTGCTCTGGCTCAACAACTTGTGTGTGGACTCGATAAGAAGAAGATCAACTTTGGTGCTCCATTCTCTCCGTGTCTTGGGCCTGATGGAAATAAACCATCTCCAATTGATTTAGAATGATTTATGATTTTCCTACCTCAAGAGACCGCCGGGACCTCCTCCCAGACTATAATTCCAAAGCTCACTTAAAGCAGGAGTTACGAGGGGAGTGGGGGGGGGGGGGGGGGGGGGGGAAGCGGGGAAGCAGAGAGTCGATGTAAGATTCCTTTCTGTGCCATATTATCTTCCAGCCTTGCTTCAGAGGCATCCTTCCTCCTGCATCTCCTTAAACTCTACTAGATCTGCACAGTGTTTGTTCTTGTCTCTGTGGAATATGTGACTGAGACTGCCACCAATCTTACTCAGATTGAGTGTGCACCTGATTGTGATAATCTCCTCTATCTTTGTTCTTTGTTTGCAGCCGCTGTCACAGAGGAACACATCACCGCCCTCCAACATGCCTTCCACTGCCTAAACTAAACTAAAAATTCATAGGCTTCTGCCGTGGTAACAATATCTGAAAACCATTCCTGCTCCATGTTCTGATACTGATGTGGAGAGGATGTTTCCTTGTTGGAAATAATTGGAACGAGCGGGAGGGAACACAGTTTCAGAACAGGAATCGCATGTTTCAAACTGGTTGATCGAAAGATAGAGCAGGGAGACTGGCCCTTCGACCCACCGAGTCCACGCTGACCATCCATCACCTGTTCACCAGTCTGTTAGTCTAGAGGGTAGTATTTTGAGGTGAGATGGCCAATGTTTAAAAGAGATGAGTGTTGCAAGTTTTTCTGTACAGAGGGTGGTGAGTGCCTAGAACGTGTTGCCAAGAGTGGTGGTTGAAGCAGATACGTTAGTGACATTTAAATGAATTTTGGATAGGCGCATGGATAGAGTGATCCAGTGTGGAAACAGGCCCTTCAGCCCAAATTGCCAACACCGGCCAACATGTCCCAGCTAGACTAGTCCCATGTGCCTGCGTTTGACCCATATCCATCCAAACCTATCCTATCCTGTCGAACTGTTTCTTAAACGATGGGATAGTCCCAGCCGCAACTACCTCCTCTGGCAGCTTGTTCCATACAAATTACCCCTTAGATTCCTATTAATTATTTTCCCCTACACCGTAAACCCATGGCCCCAGGTCCTCGATTTGTTAATCCTGGCCAAAACAGAGCTAAAATAAAGCAAAGGACTCTACAAGGCCTATTAGCCTTTTTCTGTGTAAGAAGCCACAAACTGCAAGCTGGAGCCAGGAAGTCTAGGTCCCAGATCAATACATCAGATAAGGAGAGGTCCAGATGTCCTCCCAATTGATAATATGTATGAGGAATTTGCAGAGAAACTCTAAGGGGTTGTAGACGCATGGTTTTGATTGGATTACTGCAAAGGGATTGTAAATAATGTTAATAATGTTGTAAGACAGTTAGACTGCTGTTTGATGATTGGCTGAAGTGTGAAGCCCTGGCTGAATTGTTTGTACTGCCAGGTTAAATGTTACATTATTCAGTTAAGCTGACTACTTTCCAGAAGCTTCTGTAGAAACATTGCGTAATTGGGTTGGGGGACTGTCAATAATACTTTAATGTAATCGATATGTGTGATTAGCTTGTAAAGCCCGTTCTATGTAGTTCGGCCCCTCAGGGTTCGTTGACCTATAAAAGGTAGCCCCCACTTGGATCGGTGTCGATCTTCTGGAAGGGCGCTTGGGACTGTGTGACCTTTTGGCAGTGTCTGCATGCACGAGGCTGAAGGGCTTGGCCAGGCAGAGACAAGGATCGAACCCGCGGTGGTTTAGGTATCGTATAGGAGGGATTTGTTTTTCGTTCAAAAATAAAGTTTAGTTGGTCCAGTGCATGACTCAGTGTGTTACTGAACAAGACTAAGGGGGGTTAGCTTTAGGAGCATATTTGCAGATTCACCTACTCTGGGCAAGAGAGTCTATGCATCTACCCGATCTATCCTCTCATGTATTTATACACCCAATGCATGGAATGGAGGGATGTGGGTTATGTGCAGGTATCATGTTCAGCATTGTGGGCTGAAGGGCCTGTTCTTGTGTTGCACTGCTCTATGAAATACACTTTGTTACCTCTTCCAAAAAAACTGGATTAATCATATAGTACTTGCCCTTGACGAAGCCAATGCTACCTATCTCAGATTTGACCCTTTCCAATTGATCATTCAACGTGTACTTCAGAAATGTTTCCTCCACCATCTCCCTCTTATTGATGTTAGGCTCACAGGTCTGTAATTTGCTGCACTACTTTAACCAGGAGCTGCATTTGACCCTATAATCAGCAAGGCTTTACAAATCTCAGTCCTAGCAGCCTCTTACACAATTATTATCTCCTGTCTCAGTCTCCGAGGCTCATGTCAGAGCACCCATCAAGAGGATGAATCCATGAAAAAAGCCAGGTCCAGAATGTGTGTACTCGAGACCTGTGCGGACTAATGAACCATTAGAAGTATTCAAGGACATCTTCAACCTCTATCTTCTGCGTCAGAATAAACGTACATCCCCACACCAGGAATTTGGACACAAAGTGCTGGAGTAACTCAACAGGTCAGGCAGCATCCCTGGAGAACATGGATAGATGACCTTTCGGGTCGGAACCCTGTCCCATACCCGAAACGTCACCTATCCATGTTCTCCAGAGATGCTGCCTGACCCGCTAATTTATGTTTAGTTTCGTATAGAGATACAGCGTGGAAACAGGCCATTCGGCCCACTGAGGCTGCGCTGAACAGTGATCCCCAAATACTCACACTATCTACACACTAGGGACAATTTATAATCTTTACTGAAGTCATTTAACAACCTAAAACACATTTACGTCTTTGAAGTGTGGGAGGAAACCGGAGCACCCGGGGTAAACACACCCGGTCACAGGGAGAACGGACAGACTCCATACAAACAGGACCCATAGTCAGGATCGAACCCAAGTCTCTAGTGCTGTAAGCTGCCCCGCCGTGTTCTCCTACGCCACCTTGTAGTTTATTTGTAAACCGGCACCTGCAGTTCCTTAGTGTCTACCAGGTATTTGGAGGATGCTCTCCATTACACAAAGTAGGCAGTGGTCTTCCTTCCTAATTCCCCCCCTACCCCCCCGGTTTCCAGCTGTGCATTATGAAGGCCTCAGAACAGGCAATCCCGACAAAATATATTTTAGAATCTATGTGTGTGTGTGTGGTGTTTGTATATATGTGTGTATGTATGGTGTATGTGTATGTGTGTGTGTGTATGTGTGTGTGTGTGTGTGTATGTGGTGTGTGTATGTGTGGTGTGTGTATGTGTGTGTGTGTTGTGTGTGTATATATGTGAGTGTGTATATATGTGAGTGTGTGTGTGTTGTGTTTGTATATGTGTGTGTGTGGGTATTTATGTGTGTGTGGTGTGCATGTGTGTGTGTGTGTGTGTATGTGTGTGTGTGCATGTGTGTGTGTGTGCGTGTGCGTGTGTGTGTGCGTGTGTGTGTGTGTGTGTGTGTGTGTGTGTGTGTGTGTGTGTGTGTGTGTGTGTGTGTGCGTGTGTGTGTGTGTGTGTGTGTGTGTGTGTGTGTGTATGTGTATAAGGTGTGCGTTATGAAGGCCTCAGAACAGGCAATCACTAAAAAATATATTTTAGAATCTATGTGTGTGTATGTGGTGTTTGTATATATGTGCGTGTGTATGTGTGTGCGTGTGAATTAATATGGTGTGCATGTTCGTGTGTGCGTCCGCATGTCTTTCTCATCTACTTCCGTTCCTCTCCGACAAGCTCACTCCCTGTGTGACTGCCCATCTCTGTCCATGTGCCCATGTATCCATGTCCATCTGTGTGTCTATGTTGAGATAATATTTGGGAAGCACGAGGCAGAGTTAGCATAGCAAGTCAATAACTTTCCATCAGCACCCGTCATGACTTTTGATGTGAGGTAATTGACCTGAATCGACCTTCTCTCCACTGAGCAGTGGCCGAGCTGCTGCCTCACAACACCAGAGATCCAGGGTTCAATCCTGACCTCGGGAAAGGCTTCTTCCCACAATGCTGAGAAGTAAATTAGTAAAAGAAGTAAATATTATCTCAGCTCAAGATTTAGAAAAACTTGTACATGCCTTTATTAATAGTAGGCTAGATTATTGCAACGGTCTCCTTGCAGGTCTTCCAAAAAAAAACTGTCAGGCAGCTACAGCTTGTTCAGAACGCTGTTGCTAGAGTTCTAACAAAGACCAAAAAATTTGAGCATATTACACCAATTCTTAAATCCTTACATTGGCTCCCTGTATGTCAGAGAATTGATTTTAAAATCCTGCTGCTCACCTATAAATCACTACATGGTTTAGGGCCAAAGTATATCACTGACATGCTTCCACTATATAAGCCTTCTAGACCGCTAAGATCTTCTGAAACCAATCTGCTAGTGATTCCCAGAGTAAATACAAAACATGGGAAAGCAGGATTTAGCTACTATGCAACAAATAGCTGGAATAAACTTCCTGAAGATTTAAGACTTGCCTCAACTTTGACCACTTTTAAAATAAGACTGAAAACTTTTATGTTTACTTTAGCTTTCAGCTAAATCTTAACTACATTGCACTTTTAACTTTTGCACTTTTTATAATGCATTTTTAATTTTGTTTTTCTTTTCTTTTAGTTCTATTTTATTTCATTTTATTATTTCATTTATTGTATGACATGTTTTTATGTGAAGCACTTTGAGTCTGCCTCGTGTATGAAATGTGCTATATAAATAAAGTTGCCTTGCCTTGCCTAAATCAGGAGTGAAATGCAAGCAATATTAAAGCATCCTGGGTAGGAAGGAACTGCAGATGCTGGTTTAAAATGAAGATAGACTCATAAAGCTGGAGTAATTCAGTGGGACAGACATCATTCTGAAGAAGTGTCTCGACCCAAAACATCAATGCTGAGTTACTCCAGCTTTTTGTGTCTGTCTTGTCCCCTGGGTCTCTGCCAGAGGATGGTCTGCTGGGGTTTCTGCTGCTTCTGTGCTGATAGAACGTCATCTTTGTGAAAGAAGGAACTGCAGATGCCGGTTTAAACCGAAGGTAGACACAAAATGCTGGAGTAATTCAGCGGGACAGGCAGCATCTCTGGAGAGAAAAAATAGGTGACTGTTTGGGTCGAGAACTTTTTCATACCTGATTTCCCTCTCCCCTGACTCGCTCGGTCTTAAGAAGGGTCTGGACCAGAAACTTCACCTATTCCGTTTCTCCAGAGATGCTGCCTGACCTGCTGAGTTACTGCAGCATTTTGTGTCTAAGTCAGCTTTGTGATTTGGGGAGACATCGCCATCTAATGGGTCTGGCTGCTTCCTACAACACATTTTCCTGTTTCATTCTGCGGAGGATCAACATGAGAAAAACATGTTGCAGCTTCTTTGAATTGAAGGAATCTGCTTTCCATAAATATATATTAGGTTTAAACGAGGGAATGTAATTGGTGGCGTGTAGCAGTAAATGTGAAAATAAATTCCCCAATTCACATTTCTTGCTTTAAGGGCCTGTCCCACTTGGCGGTCATTTACGTGACAGGCCGGTAGTGACTGACGTGCGCAGGTTGCGCGCGTCATCATGCGTCCACACAGCCGCACGGAGCATTTGTCATTTGAACCGTCATTTGAAGAGACACAAAATGCAGGAGTAACACAGCGGGACCAGCAGCATCTCTGGAGAGAAGGAATGGGTGATGTTTCGGGTCGAGACTTCATCAGTCTGAAGAAGGGTCTCGACCCGAAACGTCCCGATTTTGTGCAGGACGAAGTCCACACTCCTCCAGACCACTCTATGCGCCCGTCCCGTGCTACCCACGCGCTACCCACACGCTAGCAGGTCGCGTGAATGGCACGCGAATGACTGCCAAGTGGGACAGGCTCTTTACTCCATTAATACTCCTACTTCTTGTTACATTTGATAAATATCCCATTAAGGTGCTCTTCCACACCTGTTAACCTATTAAGGGAACATTGACCTCGCAAATTACCATGCATGGTGCCCACCACTATTCTCTGAATTTACAGGTGCCCTCCCCTAATTGCCACCTTTACAGGTGCCCGCCCCTAAATGCTGGAGCTACTCAGCGGGTCAGGCAGCATCCGGAGAAAAGGAATCGGTGACGTTTCGGGTCGAGACCCGTCTACAGTCCAAGATTCAGGGGAGAGGGAAACTAGAGGAATTGAAAGGTTCAGGACAAATCAGAGCTGGCACCGATGACCGAGCAAATATGGAGCCCACAATAGTCCATTGTTGGCTGTGGAACACAGGGATATGTGGATGTGAACTGTGATACTAGGTCAGTATGGGAATGGGAAGGGGAATTAAAACATTTGGCCACCGGGTTACTCTCACTAAGCTCCCTGATTCACCACATTTAGAGGTGCCCTTCAGTAAATTTCACATTTAGAAGTGCCCTCCCCTAAACCCCTTATTTGCAAATCTCCAGTCCTAACCCTGTTTCTGTGCTCTCCATTTTGTTCCCCCATTTACAGGAGTCTTCCAACATGCCCAGTTCTCCATTTGCTGGAGTAATCGTGTTTTTTCCTAAGATGGAAGAAAGGTCTCGACCCGAAACGTCATCCATTCCTTCTTTCTAGAGATGCTGCCTGTCCGGCCTAGTTACTCCAGCATTTTGTGTCCAACTTTGGCTTAAACCAGCATCTGCAGTTCCTTCCTCCACATCTATTTTTCCTAGTTTACTGAAGACCCTTTTTCAAAATACCACCCCCCCCCCCATCATCATCATCATCAATTCCTGATGTTCCTTTTTAATTCCTTCAATTGCTGCTGCCTTCCTCCAATACTTTCCTTCTTAATGGTGTTCCTCCCAAATTCTGCCGATTAATGTGGGTGGCCCTCTCTGATTCATAGGTCTACGTTAATCAGTCTCACCTATTTATTGCATCCTGCTCGAACTCCTATTTCGGGTGCCAGCTAATTTACCGCCTGGTTTCACTCCCTACAAGAGCTCTCCCCCAATTCCTCTAATTTATTTGCGGCAATTGTTTCTCAGGAAGTAAAGTGCATTTGCATTAACAGTGCTAGGCAGTTGGACAGTGGAGAGTTTATGGTTTACCAATCCAGACATTAATCAAAAGGCAATATCCCGACAAGTTGTGGGGAATGGCGGGGCAGTGTGTTGGCGTTGAGAAGCAACCACTAACCGTGATTTTGTTTTCTCTCTCCTCTGTGGTTTTTGACTATCTACCGGATTATAACAGCCACAGAACAGTCATATCGTGGGGAAGTCAGAAGTCAGTCTGAAGAAGGGTTTTGGCCCGAAATGTTGCCTATTTCCTTCGCTCCATAGATGCTGCTGCACCCGCTGAGTTTCTCCAGCTTTTTTGTCTACCGTCAGAAAGAGCGCTTCAGATAAGCATTAAATACCGTCGGGAACCTCACTCTAGTTCTGCGAGCGGCACAGCAGTAACTGAAGGCATTGAAGCCTGAAGAAGGCTTCTGATCCGGAATGGTGTCTGTCCATTTCCTCCACAGATGCTGCCTGACCTACTGAACTCCTCCAACACTTCGTGTTTTGTCGTTTCCGACACTTGTTTGTTTGCACGTGAGACTTAAAGTCAAATTGGTCTCTCTCAGGATGGCAATCTGTAGTATCAGGGGATCGCTGATTGTGATCCGACTCGAAGGAGGAACAGGAGGGGGTCATGTGTGCTTAGCATGCGTATTTATAAAGACACACAAGCCTATGAAGTAGAGCGTGTTTTCCAATTGCTTCCATCATCTTATTCTAGGATGAATATGAAGAAGGAAATTAAGATGAATTGGGTTCAATAATTGGGATGCATGTGGAAAAGTTTGTAGTTGCATTTATTCCTTTATATTTTCCCATTTGCAATGTAATGCCATTGTGATTATGTAATGCCATTGAAGCTTCTGGCTGCCAGAAAGGCCGTTGACTTGTGAACTACTAACGTCATTAAAGTCGCTTAAACACCTGGAATGCAATTTAAAATTGTGATGATTTAATATACTAAATTGGTGACTTTTTAGATTGCCACGATTCACACATTTGCCATTGTCCCCATCTAATTATCACATCATCTAAATTAATTGGACCATCAAATGTTTCTTTTGTTCCCATTTGCAGTTGTTCTCCCCTTCATTTTCCACGTCTTGGCTCCTTTGCTTATTCTTCCACTTACTCCTGTCTCCAGATAATCACCCACTTCACTCTTGCCCTTGTTTTAAACCACGGTTAAATGGGGCCCTTCCCAGCAATTCCTAATTCACTATCGCTCCTCTGAAAACATTGTGGGATTACTATAGATGGTATTCAATGGACAGCATGGACCTGATGGGCCAAAGGGCCTGTTTCCATGCTGTTCGACTAACCCCGTTTGCTGGTGCCATTTCCTAATTCCTCATTCCCTTATGTTGACTTCTACTTCCCTCATTTATCAGGTTCTCTCTCCTAATCTCCTCCCACTTAATTCACAGTTACCCTCCTCTGTTGCTCTCTAATTCCACGTTGAGCTCTTCTTCCACTTTCTACTGCTCTATCCCAGTTCCTACAATACCCTTGCGCTAATTCACCCAAATGTCTGATGTCCCTCCACAATTAATACATCCCTATTTTAGGATACAAGCCAGAGGTCCTGGTACTGTTTGATGTTTCTGCCGTACAATATATGGGTTACCAAGATATTGTATTTCTGATGGGGGAAAGAATCACTGGCATCCATTTTTTT
The DNA here is from genome assembly GCF_010909765.2 of Amblyraja radiata. Taxonomy (NCBI): domain Eukaryota; kingdom Metazoa; phylum Chordata; class Chondrichthyes; order Rajiformes; family Rajidae; genus Amblyraja; species Amblyraja radiata. Next base: position 11,723,495 of record NC_045992.1, on the reverse strand, counting down.
AGGCCATCGTGCAAAACTATCCCAATAAATTTCTCAAAGATTGCACAATATTGCCACTGCCGCAGAAACATAACCAGATCACATCAACAGTCCAATCGACACTGCCTGCCAAGCAATCAGCCTAACATAGACACAAAAAGCTGGAGTAACTCAGCGGGACAGGCAGCATCTCTGGAGAGAAGGAATGGGTGATGTTTCAGGTTGAGACTGAAGGGACTGAAGAAGGGTCTCGATCCGAAACGTTACCCATTCCTTCTTTCCAGAGATGCCGCCTGTCTCGCTGAGTTACTCCAGATTTTTGAATCCATCTTCGGTCGGAACCAGCATCTGCAGTTCCTTCCTACACAAGCAATCAGCCCATCTCTCTCACACAACAAATTTAGACCCCAAAAACACTCCAAGCTTCTAGATGATAGTGGTGTCGTAGGAGAAACCAGACCAGACTCAAACATCCAGTCCAACCAACAGACTCCTCCCAAAAAACTAAGATCACCCTAGAATGATGCACCAAGTTGGGACAGAGATATTACAGTGACGTTTAAGAGGCTTGTAGGCAGAGGGAAGTGCAGGTATAGGCTAGCATTGTGTTTGGCAAAAATATTGACGGTGGAAGGGCCCATCACTGGGGCATAGAGTGCATTATGGTCATTCCTGATAGAATACAGGAATTAATAGTTGGCTTCTTCCCAACTACTATCACACGCTTGAACACTACAAATACCAATTAAATTACAAACTGTTTTGGTTGCATTTGGGACCAGGTTTTTGTTTTGCACTAATATTGTTTTTATTTAAATTATCTAACTTTTTTGTTTATTTTGTTATCTATGAGTACCGTGTTTGCAGACTTGTTAAGCTGCTGCAAGTATGAATTTCACCGTTCTGCGCTCGGTATATATCACAACTAAATACTCTTGACTTCAATGGGCTGTTTCAACCTCTCCCAGTATAAAGAGCTGACCAATCTCAGTCACCCACATTCATTCTATTCTGACTCGCTAATCTGCGGTCCTGGACACTGGCGCTTATTCCAGGCAGAAAAATAAAGGCTGAGCTTTCAATCAATGTAAACACAGAGTGCAATGTGCAGCATCAGCCACGACTGAAAAATGGCCAAAAAATTAAATTATATGTAAGACTGGGAACTGGAAAACAATTCTAGCAAAGCACTCCCACAGGCAGAGTCAGGGACTGTGTGAAAGCTAAACCAATATATAAAAACATTCATTTGGGCACCAGCCATGGCCGCCCAATACTTAAAGGACCATTTACTAGATTTAGCTAGATATAGCTCTTTGGGCTAACGGAATCAAGGGATATGGGGTAAAAGCAGGAACGGGGTACTGATTTTAGATGATCATAATGAATGGCGGTGCTGGCTCGAAGAGCCGAATATTTTTCTATGTTCTATATTCAGCCAATATCATAATTAACTACGTTAAATCTTTAAAGCAGCAGAGGCTAGACCTTAGAGAAATCGCTGTTAACATTTCTACCACATACATACCCCAACTCGGGTGAAGTGAAATATGTTTTAGACAATAGACAATAGACAATAGGTGCAGGAGTAGGCCATTTTGGCCCTTCGAGCCAGTACCTCCATTCAATGTGATCATGGCTGATCATTCACAATCAGTACCCTGTTCCTGCCTTATCCCCATTTCCCTTGACTCCGCTATCTTTAACAGTGGAAAGGTTACACTGATGGGAAGCTTCAGTGACTCAAAAACAAGTTAAACATCCACAGTAGCACCAGTCTAGACTGGGCCTCTCAAAATATCAAATAGATTTCTAGATTTGAAGTCTGAAAGAAACAAACTTGGTAAACAGAAGAAAATCCTCAAAACCTGGGGGAGCACTCATGGACTGGAGAGCAATATAGACATCGTAAAGCAGAAAGATAAGCGTAGCTATAAAGAGCACTATGAGATACACAGGCAATTAAATACTACATTAAAAGCAAATGTACTGAAAATACTAAAAGACAATAAATTCTTGTTAGAACCGAGAACAAAACATTTCAGTATGAAAATGTTTAAATACAGAAAGGAGAACAGGCCTTTTTAAAATCTGTAAGAAGGAACTGCAGATGCTGGTTTAAACCAAAGATAGACACAAAATGTCGGAGTAACTCAGTGGGACAGGCAGCATCTGTGGAGCAAAGGAATGGGCGATGTTTCGGGGTTGAGACCCTTCTTCAGACTAGTCGGGGAGAAAGGGAAACGAGAGACAGATGATGTAGAGAGATATGGAACAAATGAGTGACAGATGCCAAAAAATAACAATGATGAAGGAAACAGGCCAGCTGTTTGCTAGGTGAGAACGAGAAGCTGGTGCAACTTGGGTGGGGGGGGGGGGGGGAGAGGGAGGGAATGAGGAGTTACTTGAAGTTAGAGAAATCAATATTCAGACAATTAACTATTTAATCTATTCCCCAACATACCAAATAGATCTGATTAATACCAGGGGAGATTGTACCAGGAAGACCTACCGTGTTAGACTATGATGGGGAATTGTCCAGAATGCATAAATTTATTCCTGAATTCCTAGCACAGTGAATGCACTGACCAGAGAACAACTGATTTTCCTGAGGGAATTTGATGGTTGCAGAGTTTCCGAACCCTTTCCTGGAGCATTGGACCGAACGCATTGAAGAAGACAGCCCTCCTGTTGTGCAATGAAGCCTTGAGATGTGTCAGGACAGTGGACAGGTGAAGATGCGTGGGACACAATAAGCTCTTCCCATTATATTTGGAACTCTGGCACATGGAAAGACAGTGTCAAGGATATCAAATATCAATGTTCCTGAGTATTTCTGAGAATCAAAAATACTTTACAAGTTATTAAAGATGATATAAACACTATTTATTCAGTCTGAAGAAGGGCCTCGACCTGAAACGTCACCCATTCCTTCTCTCCAGGGATGCTGCCTGTCTCGTTGAGTTACTCCAGCATTTTGTGTTTATCTTCGGTTTAAACCTGCATCTGCAGTTCCTTCCTGAACACTATTGCTAACTGAACACTAGACAATCAGCACTAGAAATAATTCAAAGTTTAAAACAAATACAAATCATACAAAAGTGTGATGTATGTGTTCTCTCTTTCCCACAGCCCTGTATAATCCTCATTCACACAAAAAACATCTCATAGATGCTGCACCAGATCCAACTTGACAAAGTATCCCGATCCAAAACGTCACCTATCTATGTTCTCTTGAGATGCTGCCCGACACGCTGAGTTACTCCGGTATTTTGTGTTAATCTTTTAATGCTCCTACCTTGTAGCTCCAGGGAGCCGGTTGGATCTTGATGTTGGGTTATTTCTGTGTGGAGTCTGCATGTTTTTCCCGTTACCATACTGGTTTACACCAAGTGCTCCAGCTTTCTCCTCCATCCAAAATATCTGTTAGTTGGCCACTTGTAAATGATCCATCCTGCAGATTAACAACAAAAACAAAACAACTGGGATTTAGTGGCCATGTGTAAAAGAGAATGAGTTGTAGGAGTATAGGCAAGTAAGGAGAGGGGGAATAAGACTGAAAGGATTCTGAAGAAGAGTCACGACCCGAAACGTCACCTATCCCTTCTCTCCAGAGATGCTGTCTGACCCGCTGAGTTACTCCAGTTTTTTCTGTCTATCTGCAGACTGAAGGGATTGTTGGGAGCTAGGGTGGACCAGTGGCCAAATGGTCTCCATTTATGTCAATATAAGAGACCAAAAACAGATACTCCAGCAGAAAGACCATGCATGGTGAAACTAGCTGAAGGAGCACAGCCAGTCCTAAGCTTCAGCAGAACTCTTGCAGAGAAAGGACCTGCAGATGCTGGTTTAAACTGAAGATAGACACAAGGAACTGGAATAACTCAGCGGGACAGGCACATCTCTGGAGAGAAGGAATGGATGACGTCTGTCCATAACATTCCTGATAGTTGCCAGAAACAAGTTCACAAGTTCACAAATTACAGTAGAATAATGCCATTCGGCCCATCGACTCCGCCATTCAATTATATCTGATCTCTTCCTCCTAATCCCATTTTACTACCTTCTCCCCATAACCCTTGGCACCCGTTCTAATCTAGAATTTGTCTAACTTTGCCTTAAAAATATCCACTGACTTGGCCTCCACAGCCCTCTGTGGCAATGAGTTCCACAGATTAACTGCCCTCTGACTAAAGAAGTTCCTTCTCACCTCCTTTCTAAAAGAGCGCCCTTTAATTCTGAGGCTACGACCTCTGGTCCCGGACTCTCCCACCAATGGAAACTCCTCTCAACATCCACTCTATCCATGCCTTTCATTATTCTGTAGGTTTCAATGAGGTGCCCCCCTCAACCTTCTAAACTCTAGCGAGTAGAGGCCCATTGCTGTCAAATGCTTATCATAAGCTAACCCACTCATTCCTGGGATCGTTCTTGTAAACCTCTTCTGGACCCACTCCAGGGCCAGCACATCCTTCCTCAGATATGGGGCTCATAGAAGTGACATTGCCTCACATAATTCCCTCCCACACTGTGTGTTCCCCTCGATGCTGTGACATAAGTCATGGGTAACTTTGGCTGCATTGTCACGCATTCTGGTAACATCAGATTTATAAGTGGACAACACTGCTGGATAGAGATAGGATTCTCCCTCTGGAGATGGGCATCTCAATTCCACACTGCTTAACCTATCCACAAAAAGTGCAAACTAAAATGATTGCTTTGAGAATTATTTCCACAAAACCACAATGCAAATGCTGTGGATATTAAGATAGATATTCACATTTTGCGCACAGCTCTCAAGGTACCAAACAAGTTTTAGAATTAGAAATATCTGAAAAAAGTATTAATATAAAATATTAATTAACCCTCCCCTGCCTTTATATATTCAGGAAATATATTTGATAAATTCACCACATTCACCACATAAATCGATTGATGAATTCAAAGATACAACATGGAAACGGCCTACCAAGTCCATGCTGATCATCGATCACCTGTTCACACTTTGATACAAAGTCTGAGTCAATTGAAAGATTAGAAAAAATGGTGAATGATTACGAAAAGTGGTCCATCAGAGGCCCAGATCTCGCCACCATCGAACAGATCCATTGGAGGTACTGCCTTAAAAAGGCAGCTAGCTTCATCAAGAACCCACACCACCCTGGCCACTCTCATTTCACTCCTGTCACCGAGAAGAAGATATAGGAGTCCAAAAACCATGATCACCAGGAACAATAACAACCTTTCTTCCCAACCAACCGTCAGCCTCTTGAACACTACAAACACCAGCTAAACTGTAGTTGGATACAAAAAGCTGGAGGAACTCAGCGGGACAGGCAGCATCTCTGGAGAGAAGGAATGGGTGATGCTTCTACACGAAACCTCACCCATTCCTTCCCTCCAGAGATGCTGCCTGTCCCTCTGAGTTACTCCAGCTTTTCGTCTACCTTTGGTTGAAACCATCATCGGCAAACCATACCTTCCTGAATGGTATATGGATAGTGTTTAAGAAGGAACTGCAGATGCTGGAAAATCGAAGGTACACAAAAATGCTGGAGAAATTCAGCGGGTGCAGCAGCATCTATGGAGCAAAGGAAATAGGCAACGTTTTGGGCCGAAACGTTGCCTATTTCCTTCGCTCCATAGATGCTGCTGCACTCGCTGAGTTTCTCCAGCATTTTTGTGTACCTGGTACATGGATAGGACAGGTTTGGAAGGGATATGGACCAAATGCAGGCAAGTGGGACTAGTGCAGCTGGGATATGTTGGCCAGTGTGGGCAAGTTGGGCCAAAGGGCCTGTTTCCACAGTGTGTCCCTCCATGACTCTATTATAATGAAATAATATTTTTCCCTCTGAGTTACTCCAGCATTTTGCGTGTATCCTGCAGAGAAAGGCCAGCTCTTCTATACAAAGTGCAGCAAGGATACATAATGCAGGTATAGAGAAGGTGCAGGGGTATTACAGGCATTGAAGATATCCTGCAAATAAAGATGAAAGCACAAACCCACCACTGAAGGTCACCATGCTCCAGCATTATCTTGCCATCTATTTTTCTGAGGGCCTGAAATTTTCCCAGGGCTCTGAAATTTCTCGCATGGACCATGAATATGAACAGTATGCTTTCTATAGTGCATCTGTAGACGTTTGTAAGAGTCACTGGAGACATGCCACATTCCCTCAGCTTCCTCAAAACAAGATGTTTTTAATCTGCACTACCAGCGCAGCTCTAACACTACATTTTGCTCCGTTCATGACAGGAGCAGAATTAGGCCATTCGGCCCATCAAGTCTACTCCACCATTCAACCATGGCTGATCTTATCCCTATCTTAACCCATTCTCCTGCCTTCTCCCCATTCCTGTGCTAATTAAGAATCCATCTATCTATGCCTTAAAAATATCCATTGACGGCCTCCACAGCCTTCCGTGGCAATGAATTCCACTGATTTACCACCATTTGGCTAAAGAAATTCCTCCTCATCTCCTTCCTAAAGGAACGTTGTTTAATTCTGAGGCTATACCTCTAGTCCTAGACTCTGCCACTAGTGGAAACATCCTCTCCACATCCACTCTATCCAGGCCTTTCACTATTCGGCAAGGCTCAATGAGGTCCCCCCTGATCCTTCAAAACACCAGCGAATACAGGCCCAATGCCATCAAACATTCATCATATGTTAACCCACTCATTCCTGGAATCACTCTTGTAAATGCTCTTGTTCCACTGGACCCTCTCCAACGCCAGCACATCCTTCCTCAGATGTGGGACCAAAATTGCTCACAATACTCCAAATGCAGTCTGACCAGCGCCTCATAGAACCTCAGCATTACATCCCCCACCATTACATCCCCCACCATTACATCCCCCACCATTACATCCCCCACCATTACATCCCCCAGCATTACATCCCCCGCCATTACATCCCCCGCCATTACATCCCCCGCCATTACATCCCCCGCCATTACATCCCCCACCATTACATCCCCCACCATTACACCCCCCACCATTACATCCCCCACCATTACATCCCCCGCCATTACATCCCCCACCATTACATCCCCCACCATTACATCCCCCACCATTACATCCCCCACCATTACATCCCCCACCATTACATCCCCCACCATTACATCCCCCACCATTACATCCCCCACCATTACATCCCCCACCATTACATCCCCCACCATTACATCCCTCACCATTACATCCCCCACCATTACATCCCCCACCATTACATCCCTCACCATTACATCCCTCACCATTACATCCCCCACCATTACATCCCCCAGCATTACAGCCTCAGCATTACAGCCTCAGTGTGTTTACTGCGCTTCCTAATGTGCTCATGAATAATATGATTTGACTGGATAACGCTCTAAACAAAATCTTTCACTGAATCTCGATCCACGTGTCAACAGTAAACAAATGATTTCATTACAAGACATGTCTTTGAATTCTGCGATAAATTCTATCTCCAGATTCGCAACATGACCATGGTCAATAGAGATTTGTTCCAGCTTATGTAGAGGGAGTGGGAGAACGCTGGCTTTTAAAAGAATCATAAGCTCCTGTTGTGTTGCCATGGAAATCTTGAGAACACGGGGAACTTGGACACATTCAAAATTTAAAAAAATCATTGACATTTTCAATATCATGGTCTTTCTAACAAAGTTGAAACTACAATTAAAATAAAACCCACTACTGTCCTTGATGCTGCAGATTTTAAATTGGTTTGAAAATCAATAGTCACAAGTGGGCAAAATGGTTTTCAAAATGTGTGATAGGGATTCATACAACTGTGGACACAAACACATGAAAGACATCGCCCAGGATACGCTTGCTGGGGTATGCAAGGTTAGATATTATTCCAATATTTGGAGATCTCAATCTTTATTCCCCCAGTCAGAGAGAAGAAATCAAGTTAAGTGCATTCCTTAGGCATCAAGACACATATCCAGAAGGAACTAACAACTCAAAGCATTAAAATAAGAGAATGGCTAGACTCTCTTCTCATGGAAGAGAGCATCATGAGAGTATCTTTATCTAAAGGGACGACAAAGTGATTATAGACAAAACCTTCAGTAATTCAAAGATAGACACAAAAAGCTGGAGTAACTCAGCGGGTCAGACAGCATCTCTGGAGAAAAGGGTGACATTTCAAGTCGAGACCCTTCCTCAGACCCGAAATGTCACCAATTCCTGTTCTCCAGAGATGCTGGCTGACCAGCTGAGTTACTCCAGCTTTCTGTGTCTATCTTCAGTTTAAACAGCATCTGCAGTTCCTTCCTACACTTCAGTAATTCAACCTGGACTAAGAAAAATAGCACAGCATACTGCAAGGAACCAAAGGGGTTAGTACTGATCTTTTCAAACCAGGTTGTAAGCTGAAAGGAAATATTAAAGAACCTGTTATATTCAAGTACAAGCTGGAAAGGGAACAGAGAAGATTTACAAAGATGTTGCCAGGACATGAGGGTGTGAGCTATAGGGAGAGGTTGAGTAGCCTGGGACTCTATTCCCTGGAGCTCAGGAGGATGAGGGGTGATCTTATAGAGGTGTATAAAATCATGAGCGGAATAGATCGGGTAGATGCACAGAGTCTCTTGCCCAGAGTAGGTGAATCGAGGACCAGAGGACATTGGTTTAAGGTGAAGGGGAAAAGATTTAATAGGAATCTGAGGAGTAACTTTTTCACACAAAGGGTGGTGGCTGGATGGAACAAGCTGCCAGAGGAGGTAGTTGAGGTAGGCACTATCCTAATGCTTAAGGAGCAGTTAAACAGGTACATGGATAGGACAGGTTTGGGGGGATATGGACCAAATGCAGGCAGGTGGGACTAGTGTGGCTGGGACATATTGGCCGGTGTGGGCATGTTGGGCCGAAGGGCCTATTTCCACACTGTATCTATCACTCCATGACTCTGTGACTCTACAAATATCTTCTCTGGACCCCTGAGGTGTGGTTGTTATAAGTCAACATATAAATGAAGATGACACCAGTATTATTCGGCTCAGGCCCCAGCTGGCTATTGAAGGTGGCAAAATTCAGATTCATTTCACCAATTCTTCAGGTTGCTAATGAGCTTAGACCTTTTCTTCATCAAAGCATTTTTTTTCTCTCATGTTAACGGTGTAACGTGAAATATTTATCTTCATGGCCTTCCAGCAGGCAGGCATGTCGAGTTTGAAATAATCACAGGGGATAATGAGACAATCAAATTGTCATGGGTGTGATTTTATTGTACATGGAATGAGGATGGTGCAAAGAAGATATTGACAACTTTCAGATAATTGACGTCAGGACTGATGCCTGTGCATGCTCTGAATGATCATCAGGGTGAGAGGTTCAAAATCACCCAGGGTTAATGAGAGAGTAATTATTTAAGGTGGAAGAATGGCTTGCAAAAGAACCTGGACAATGTTGATTACCCATAGAGTCAGAAAATGTATAATGAACAGCTACAATTCAGAGATGAAGCTCTTTACAGTACAGAGTAGAGAGATTAGTGTGCAATAGTTTGTAGTTTTGTGTTGCATTTTATGTCATGTTATTTACAGGGTTTGTAATTATGGGTTTTTTTGTGGCATTTATTTTGATCTAAACTTTTAAGTGCTCTGGGTTATTTTGCTGTGTGCTTTGTCTTGTTTCACCCTGGCTGGCTAAGGAAGGCTCAGACTTCAGTCTAATGATGGGTCCAAACCCAAAAGGCATCTTAACCATGTTCTCCTGAGATGCTGCCTGATCCACTGAAATGGATGATTACTGCTTGATAAATCAATTGTGCGCCGTTATGTGAAATCATGCATTTTTGTGATTGTAGAGTGCTTTGGATATTCACTGAAATCAGGAGAGTAAACATTTTGCCAAGCAGAACTTGATATAAATCTGCAATTCCATGACTTCCTCCCGAGTGAAACATGATGATAATCATTCCGAGTTCCTTCTCCAGCTTCGAGCAGGCACCTCAGTCTGAAGAAGGATCTCGACCCAAAACGTCAATAGACAATAGACAATAGGTGCAGGAGTAGGCCATTCTGCTCTTAGAGCCAGCACCGCCATTCAATGTGATCATGGCTGATCATCCACAATCAGTACCCCGTTCCTGCCTTCTCCCCATATCCCCTGACTCCGCTATCTTTAAGAGCCCTATCTAGCTCTCTCTTGAAAGTATCCAGAGAACTGGCCTCCACTGAGGCAGATAATTCCAGACTCACAACTCTCTGTGAGAGAAAGTGTTTCATTGTCTCCGTTTTAAATGGCTTACCCCTTATTCTTAAACTGTGGCCCCTGGTTCTGGATTCCCCCAAAATCGGGGACATGTTTCCTGCCTCTAGCGTGTCCAAACTGTTAACAATCTTATATGTTTCAATTAGATAACCTCTCATCCTCGAAACTCCAAAGTATACAAGCCCAGCCACTCCATTCTCACAGCAAATGACAGTCCCACCATCCTGGGAATTAACCTTGTAAACCTGCAAAGCACTCCCTCAATAGCAAGAATGTTCTTCCTCAAATTCGGGGGCCAAAACTGCACTCCAGGTGTGGTCTCACCAGGGCCCTATACAACTGCAGAAAGACCTCTTTGTTCCTATACTCAACTCCTCTTGTTATATAGGCCAACATGCCATTCGCTCTCTTCACTGCCTGCTGTACCTGCATGCTTATTGACCACCAAACCTGCAAACATCTGAAACCAAATTCTTGACCCAATCATCAAATGAGCCTCAAGAGGTGCAGCCTCAGGAATGCGGCAAATATCATCCAAATCCCCACACCACCCTGGCCACGCACTCATCTCACGGCTACACAACTGCACACCTGGAAGATGGTGCCGGAGACTGAGAATCATGATCTTCAGGTTCAAGAACAGTTTCTCTTCTCATCAACCATCGTGAACCATCTGCACAAACCAAACCTCAACCCTACCTCAGTAACCAATTGGTATGGATTTTGAGCAAAACACAAACAGCTGCAGGAACCCGGCAGGCCAGGCAGCATAAGTGGAGAGAATGGACGGATGACGTTTTGGGTCAGGACCCTTCCTCAGTCGATGGACCTTGCAGAGGCTGCACTAGGTATTTTGGTTTGGATTATTATGGCCTGATTACCTGGTATAGCTGAAAAAATTATAGTATTATTGTTGACTGTATATTTATTTAATGTGCCCATAAAATAGCAGCAAATAAAAAATCATCGTTGTGTTCCTGGCGTATACGACAATTAAACATTCTTGACTCAAAGCTCATCACTTCCCAGGGTTAAACAACAACTCTCTGACCCCCCCTGTGGTAATGACTCTTCATGCGGTTTAATGAACAACTGTTTATCCGACTGTACTTCACTGGAACACAATACATGTTAAGGGTTTTTTTTAAGTCTGAAATATAGTGTCAACGGTTTTAACCTGCGGTGTCACATCAATAGTGGACCTTCGACCCTTAGGTGGAAAGAGGAATTGGCAAGGGATTGGTGGGTGAAGGTCACTGACAGAGGCTCACAGCAATCATTCCAAAGGTCCAAAACGGAGCGCATTATCTCAACCCCCAGCGGGTGGTGTCACCAGCTGTAATGCTGTCATACTGAGCAAATAATGTGGTCACTGCAGCCCATAGCCACTGGGAGCCTGTCTTAAAGGTTGGTGAAGGCTGCTGGCCTCAAACATAGACATAGAAAACACAGGTGCAGGAGTAGGCCATTCGGCCCTTCGAGCCAGCACTACCATTCAATAGACAATAGACAATAGGTGCAGGAGTAGGCCATTTGGCCCTTCGAGCCAGCACCGCCATTCAATGTGATCATGGCTGATCATCCCCAATCAGTACCCCATTCCTGCCTTCTCCCCATATCCCCTGACTCCGCCATTTTTAAGAGCCCTGTCTAGCTCTCTTGAAAGCATCCAGAGAACCTGCCTCCACTACCTTCTGCGGCAGAGAATTCCACAGCTTTACAACTCACTGGGTGAAAAAGTTTTTCCTCATCTCAGTCCTAACTGACCTACCCCTTATTCTTAAACTGCGACCCCTGGTTCTGGACTTCCCCAACATCGGGAACAGAGCAAACTCAGGTGCAACTGACAAAGATAAGTTGCGCATGGCAGAATGTTTACAATCCTGACCACATAGTGACTATCCAGGGCACTCAGCAATCACAAGAAACGCATGATTTTAACATTGAAAATCCAACGAAAAACTGCAGATGTTGGAAGCCCGAGATAAATCTGAGAATAGATGCAAAAAGCCGGAGTAACTCAGCGGGTCAGGCAGCATCTCGGGAGAAAAGGAAGAGGTGACGTTTCGGAACGAGACACTTTTTCTCCACCCGAAACATCACCTATTCCTTTTCTCCAGAGATGCTGCCTGACCCGCTGAGTTACTCCAGTTTTTTGTGTCTATCTTTGCTTTAAACCAGCATCTGCACTTCCTTCCTAAATATAAAGCTGAAAATGTTAGAAATGTTCGTGGAATGAGAGACAGTTATCAAAGGGTTTTTGACCTGAAACATTTCTCTTTCCACAAATGCGACCTGACCTTCAGAGATTTCGCAGAATTTTACAATTTTAAAGTTACTATGGAGATCATGCAACTGTTGAGAAGATATGTGGAGGTGTTTGTGCATTATGAACCTGTGGCCCGAGTGCTCTCGTTGGTAGACCTCAGGGACAGTAGTTACTGAGGATAGAAGGAACTGCAGAATCTTGCGTCAAACACAACGTGCTGGGGGAACTCAGCAGGTCGAGCAGCATCTAGGGAGCCTTTGTCAGACTGGTAAAGGGCCTATCCCACTTTCCCGAGATTCACAAATTCTCCCGAGTTTTCAAACTTGTAGAATGTTCGTAACGAGTCCGCAGGAGGACGTGGATATATCGTAGCGGCCAGCTGTAGGTTATATAATAACTCGGGGTTATTTTTTTACTCATGGACATTTGTCATCAGGCTGGAAAAAACGTCCCGACTAACCTGATTGCCTGAGGACCTACGGCTGGCATAGCGAGCCGCTACGATATATCCACGGACTCGTTACGAACATTTTGTGAGTTTGAAAACTTGGGAGAATTCGTGAATAACTTGGGAAAGTGGGACAGGCCCCTTAAGAAAGAAAGTATTTGCTGAGTAAAGCAGGTGCTGCATGCCACAATTGATCATGTGGAGCACTGAATGTCTACGGTGTCTTGGACTCCGTTCTGCAAGTTACTAGTCCTCAGCAATGAGCTACGCTGTGTTCAATCCTGTGTTTAAATATCAATGGTGGTCTGAGAGCCTCCGCCAGTCCCTCTCATGTCGTTAGCGTCCGTTTGTATCCTTTGTTATAATCGGTTGCTCACCTGGGATTGGGGGTGCTGAGAAGACAAATTGCAAAGTGATGAAAATGTAAACAGAAGTGCATGTAGTAAGTCAGCTTAATGCATTATGAATAAACCATGGTGTCTCTGTAGATCCCTCCACTTGCTGTGTGTTTGTCACAATAAAAATTGATGTACGGTATTTCAAAGCAAGGGCTCAACTTGAAATGATGGACTGTGTTCTAGCTGCCATCTCGTGTCCCCAGAAAAGGTTGCCTGATGTCTACTGCAGAACTTTTAGTCCATGCACATGGATATTAATAATTAATGCTGTGTGACAGAGAGACGGAGAAAGACAGAGCGAGACAAGGAGAGAGAGAGACAGAGAGAGACAGAGACAGAGAGAGGGACCGAGAGAGAGACACACACAGAGAAACAGACCCAGACAGAGAGACAAACAGAGAGACAGACAGAGAGACACACAGAGAGACAGACAGAGAGACAGACAGAGAGACAGACAGAGACAGACAGAGAGACAGACAGAGAGACAGACAGAGAGACAGACAGAGAGACAGACAGAGAGACAGACAGAGAGACAGACAGAGAGACAGACAGAGAGACAGACAGAGAAATAGAGATGGAGAGAGAGGCAGAGAGAGAGACAGACAGAGATGGAGAGACAGAGAGACAAACAGGCAGACAGAGACAGGCAGGGAGACAGGCAGGGAGACAGGCAGGGAGGCAGGGAGACAGGGAGATAGAGAGATAGAGACAGGGAGATAGAGACAGGGAGATAGATACAGGGAGGCAGGGAGGCAGGGAGGCAGGGAGGCAGGGAGGCAGGGAGGCAGGGAGGCAGGGAGGCAGGGAGGCAGGGAGGCAGGGAGACAGGGAGGCAGGGAGACAGGGAGACAGGGAGACAGGGAGACAGGGAGACAGGGAGACAGGGAGACAGGGAGACAGGGAGGCAGGGAGACAGGGAGGCAGGGAGGCAGGGAGGCAGGGAGACAGGGAGACAGGGAGACAGGGAGACAGGGAGACAGGGAGACAGGGAGACAGGGAGATGGATACAGGGAGATAGAGACAGGGAGATAGAGACAGGGAGATAGAGACAGGGAGACAGGGAGACAGGGAGACAGGGAGACAGGGAGGCAGGGAGGCAGGGAGGCAGGGAGATAGATACAGGGAGATAGAGACAGGGAGACAGGGAGGCAGGGAGATAGAGACAGGGAGATAGAGACAGGGAGACAGGGAGACAGGGAGACAGGGAGACAGGGAGTTGGGAAATTACTGGTAAATATTCTAAGAGTCAGGATTTATGTTCACTTAGAAACGCAGGAACTGATTCATTGGAGTCGGCATCGTTGAATACAGGGGAAATCCAGTCTCAACGAGGTTTGAGGAGCTAACTTGGAATGTTGATAAAGGCAGGGCAGCAGACATGTGTAGGAAGGAACTACAGATGCTGGTTTACACTGAAGACAGACACAAAATGCTGGAGTAACTCAGTGGGACAGGCAGCATCTCTGGATGGAAGGAGTGGGTGACATTCTGGGTCAAGAACCTTCTTCAGCCTGAGAGTCAGGGGAGATGGAGATGCAGAGATAAGGAGGTGTAAGGTGTGAAAACAAGACATCAAAGGTGATGGTGAAGGAAAATGTAGAATAGATCATTATTAGCTAGGACATAGTTCAAATCATGCTGACAAAATGCCACACAGTGGGCTGGTCCAAAAGGTTGGGGTACATAGGATCCAAGGTACTTTGACAAATTGGACCAAACATTGGCTTGCTCAAGGGTGTTTTTCTGACTGGTATTATGTGACTCATGGTGTTCTGCAGGGATCTGTGCTGGGACAAATGTCCGCGCTGTACTTCAATGACTTGGATGAGAATGTAGGCGGGCTGATTGACAAGTTTGCTGACGAGACAAAAATTGTTGGAGTAACAGATAGCGAGAGATTTGTGAAAGGATAGAGACATAAATAGATCAGTGGAAAGTTGAGCAGAGCGGTGGCAGAGGGAAGTTAATCCAGGCAAGTGTGAGGTAATGCACTTTGGGATGACAAATACTGACAGGATGGTAAATAACATGAACTTCCAATAAGTTTCATGTACAGAGAAACCTTGGGGAGCAAACTGAGCGCGGGGCTTCGATTCACAGTGGCCCAGGAAGGGTTGCAGTGGGAGGAGTAACGTCCGGGTGGTGAGTACAAAAACTGAGCACGGGGCTTCAATTCACAGAGGCGCACGAATGGTTACAATGGGAGGAGCACCCAAATCTGTAACGTTCCATTCACATTTCACATTTCAAAACAAGTGGACTTGAGGAAGCCGCTGATAGGTGGAAGCGGACTAGAGTAAGCAGATGATTGGGAGTTAGATCTTTCTCTTGTCATGATTTTAAAGAGAAGTACAGTACAATGAGCCAAATTTAATTCCTCTCGTGCAGCTTATGAGAAAGAAAATGATCGGTACAAGACTGCGTTTTACAAGGCAGGACACAACTGCCCTTTGGATGATGAAGCTATGAAATGCAAATCAGCGGAAAACGTGGATTCATGGAACATTCAATGATTCAGGAATTCCGCCCTTTAGCCCTTGGAAGGAGCTGCCTTGAAGCATTGTTAGTGGATTAGGACTTCAAGGCCTGCGCTAGTGACCTGCAGATACGAGTTCCTTCCCCAGAATCCTTCTGGGAGAATTTAAATCCAAGCAATTAAATGCATGCTAAATAAAAAGCTGGTGATTAAGAAGCTTTATTAAGAATGGTGACCATGAAACAACTGAATAACCATAAAATCCCATCTGGTTTACTAACGTCATAGTGTTACAGGGAGACGTATCAAGGAAACAGGTCATTTGGTTCACTAAATCCATACTGACCATTACAAATATTTATACTTTAATGCGACCCTAAACCATTGTCCCCACATTTAGGTTAACTGCCCTGTAGATTCTACCACTCTCTCAGTCACTGGGAGAAATTTTCAGCTGCGAGTTAAACAGCCAAACTGTAAATGTTCTTGCAAGGCGTGGGAGGAAACCGGAGCACCCGGAGGAAACTCATGCAGGTGGCAGGCAAGACATGCGCACTCCACACAGACAGCGGCCCGAGGTCAGGAGTGAACCCAGTTGCAGGTCCAACAATATGAAAACCCCATGACTCAGGTCAGCAGCCTCTTCTGAAGAAGGGTCCCAACCTGAAACGTGGCCTTTCCATTCCCCCCACCGTTGTCACAGACCCATTGAGTTCCTCCAGCACTCTGTGTTTAGATCAAGATGCCAGCATCTGCAGTACCTTGTGTCAGCAGCTTCTTGTACCAATATGGGGCACATCAATCCTATCCGCCATATCCAACTGTCTTCTTCCTGCCATGACTATCTGGGCCAGTCATGAAACATAGGAAGAATAGATTAATGATTTAAGAGTCATAAACCACAATATCAGTCGCCTGTTTCACAGATTTATCAACGAGAAAATATACATCATCCTTCTTCAGCAGCAGCGCTTGTTTATGAGAAATACTCTTATTTTTTTCCCTGATATTTTGTGTTGTGGATTCTCCAATCATTTTCGGGACGAGGGGGGTCACCTCCACCCGAGAGAAGGAGAGCCTGGATTCATGTGTGTGCAGCTTTATTTATTCATCACGGAATGTGCTCATAGAGTCAAAGAGAGATACAGCGTGGAAACAGGCCCTTCGGCCCAACTTGCCCACACCAGCCAACATGCCCCATCTACACTAGACCCACCCGCTTGCATCCGACCCATATCCCTCTAAACCTGCCCTATCCATGTACCTGTCTTAAAAGTTACGATAGTACCTGCCTCAAGTCCCTCCTCCGGCAGCTCGTTCCACACACCGACCATTCTTTGTGTGAAAAGTTATTTGGACATTAATGGTAACGTCACCCAGATGCCGTGGGAGGTAGTTGAGGCAGGTATTACTGCAACATTTATTGCTCATCCCTAACAGCCCTTGAACTATGATAGCCATCAATCACATTGGTGAGAAGTGAGTCCCAGAATAGGAAAGGGCAGTGGGTTACTATCGCTGAAGGATATGAGCAGAGCAGATGGAGTTTTATGACAATCTGGTTGTTAATACTACTGAGATTGGTTTTGTTTTGACTGCATTACCTCCAGGTGAGTTGACGGCAACGTATTGAAGGAAGAACACAGTAGCTGACTCAGTTGACAGAGGAGCAACTCAGACCAGGGGACCTGAGGTTTGAAGGGTCCCGAACCAAAACATCACCGATCCATGTCCTCCAGGGATGCTGTCTGACCCGTTGAGTCTCTCCAGCACCTTTGTGTCTTTTTTGGATGTAAACTTTGTTGGTTAGCTAATTTGTGACCAGGGCTGAAAATAGCACTGTGGATATTGGGATGGGAGCAGATGGAGATAATGATTCCATTCAATACAATGATATTTATTGTTATCTTGGGACAGTGAAATGCTTTGTTTTTGCATACAACCTGGTCACATCATACAGCGGACCTCACCTGACCAGCGCACAAGTGTCGACATGCTTGGCAATGACAAAGTGAGAAAAGTTCCTATCTACTGCCTGCTGCTGCACTTGGCAGCAGCCCCCCTTCGTTCTCGGTGCCCCCCACCCCGGACCCTCGTTCTTGGCGGCCCTCCACTGGAAAGTTTTTGGTGCCCCTCCACGCTCTCCGAAGGTCCCCCCCCCTCCTCCCCCTCCTCCCCCTCTCTCTCTCCGATATCCCTTCTCGCTCAGTGGAAATCACACCCCAAGCTTGCATTAACCAGCCAATGTTTACCAGGTGGGGCCGCATCAGAAGGATGGGCATGTGTAATAGTGGGCTGGAGGTCACCACATTAGCATCACTTGCACAACAATCTTCTGATGCCTCATTGCAACTTCAGGAATGGAAAGTTAAGGGCCTGCCCCACTTGGACGTTATTTGGGCGTCACGCAGATGGCGTGCGAAGATTTTATACATCCCAAAATCCTGGAAGGAGATGAGGAGAAATTTCTTCAGAAAGAGGGTGGTGAATCTGTGGAATTCTTTGCCACAGAAGGCTGTGGTGGCTGTCAGTGGATAATCTTATGGCAGAGATAGATAGATTCTTGATCAGTACAGATGTCAGAGGTTATGAGGAAAAGGCAGGAGAATGGGGTGAGGAGGGGGAGATAGATCAGCCATGATTGAATGGCGGTGTAGAATTGATGGGCCGAATGGCTTAATTCGACTCCTATTCCTTATGACAGTTACAAATACAGTTTAGTTTATTGTCACACGTGCTGAGGTGCAGTGAAAAGCTTTTATTTTTACTTCTTTGAGACGGGAAGAAACCCAAGCACTGATAGTAGAAACCCACACGTTCACAGGGAGAACATGCAAACTCCACACAGGCAGCACCTGAGGTCTGGATTGAATCCAGATCTCTAACACTTGGCGGCAGCTGCTCCATCAGCTCTGCCACTTGAGGAAGCATTTTGACACAGGAATAACTATAGACCAAATACGAGGGAAAGGCAAATAAGATAACAGGGTAGTCAACAGTTCATTTAGACATGGTGGGCAGATGGTCCCATCTCTGAGCTGTATGAGCTCTACATCCGTGAGATTTTAAAATCATTTCACTGACCTGGAGAGGAGCAAATAAAATGTCCACTGACTCAATAACACCCTGTGCAGCAAACTCACCCCAGTCAGTCACAGTGTGCAAGACTCCATTGCCAGCCTCTGTCAGAAGTGCAGGACTTTTGCAAAAGGCACAGTTAACGAGGGCAGGGTCAGTTGGAGCAGCTGGGAGCTGGAGCAGAAGAGCGGGACTTTTAACGAGGGTGGGGTCACTTGGGGCAGCTGGAGGCAATTAGCCTCCCAGGGTGACAGCTCCTGGTGGCACACGGGAGGCAGAAACGCAGGCACTGGTGGAGTGGCCGCGTGCGTGGAGGCGACATCCTTAACCAAGGGTAAGTCCAGGAATGAGTAGGTTATGATATGATGAGCGTTTGTCGGCACTGAGCCTGTGCTCACTGGAGTTTAGAAGAATGAGTAGCAATGTTACAAAATTTTGAGATTTAAAAAATCAAGTCTGCAATTTATCCCATCAGATAACGCATAAAAATAAGTTTAATTTGACACCTAATTCACTTTCATATCTCAAGTATTTAAAAAGTTATGGCCATTTTCATACTGGGAAATGAGCATCTTGTTCCCTATTGATTTTCTATGGACGTAACAAAAAAGCTGTGATCGTGAACAGTCAAAAGCCCATAACTTTCTTAAAAATTAAGAGAACTGAATGAAATTTTCAGTTATCATAGCTTGAAGCATTCTGAAACAAATATAAAATAATCTTACTTGGATGACCTGAAATTAAAGCATATAATTAGTTAGTTACCCAAGTGTAGCTAATTTCAAACTTCAATTACTATTATCTAAACATCTATCCATTTCTTAATAAATGATTAACATTTTTAAATAGCCTAAGTGTCCAAATAATATTCATAAATAATTCACAATAAAACATGATTTTTAAATCTCATTTTCATTAATTTATAGGCCAAATAGAAGGAATTTAGTGTTCAATTGCTGTAAATTAAAGTCCATTTTAAATCAGCTTTCTAGTGGGATCCTGTGAACGCGCTGGTTTAGAACGTTCACATTGCGCTAGATTTGTGCCCCCAAATGCCCAGAAAAATACTGCGGGATATAATGGGTCCAAAATGAGCTACTCGCAATATTAAACTTTGTATAAAGGGATCTTAAGAAGCCCTTTTTAATGTAAAAATATGCAACCTACCTTCATTGTTTGCTCTATGAGACCCTGACAGCTGCCGTTGTTCGCGGGTTTAGAGATTGATTTTTAAACTACTATAACTATTATACGAGGCCTTTAAAACTAATAATAGCTTTTGCGACGGGGTCTTCCAGCGATTTTTCGTTAATAATTAACTAGGCTGAACATCTTCGATTTGAACAGCCTAGGGAAAATCGCGTTTTAAACCCGCCCCCTCTAAACGGCGCCAAAATCACGCACACCCGCAGCGACAGATTTTCAGCGACGCTTCAGGTAGGCTTTGCAACATACCTAGTCATAGCATCAGAATTAAAGGACGTTCTTTTGGGAAGGAGATGAGGAGACATTTCTTTAGTCAGAGGGTGTTGAATCTGTGGAATTCCTTGCCACAGAAGGCTGTGGAGGTCAAGTCAGCGGATATTTTTAAGGCAGAGATAGATAGATTCTTGATTAGTACAGGTGTCAGAGGTTATGGGGAGAAGGCAGGGGAGTGTGGTTAAGAGGGAGAGATAGATCAGCCATGATTGAATGGCGGAGTGGACTTGATGGGCCGAATGGCCTAATTCTACTCCTATCCTTATGACCTTATGACCTTGAATGGAATTAAATTAGATGGGGCATTTTTGTCTGTATGGGCAAGTTGGGCTGAAGGGCCTGCTCCTTGTGGTATGACTCTATGATGTCCCAATAATTGATGGATGCAGGAAGCACATTCTCTTTTAACCTCGCAACCTCCGACATCCATAAAGCCATCAACGTCTCCATCACCTTCTGCCTTAAGATCATCGGTGACTCTAATGGAATCCCTTACCTTGCAGCCTCTAACATCCACGATGCCAGCTATGGCTTCACTATACATGGGCTCCAGTCCTTAAAGAGCTCTCTGCAGAAACTCGAGAAAGAATACAAGGAGAACAGAGAGCAATAGAGAACATTTTTCCCATTTGCCGGGAGCGTGTAATTAAATATCCCCGTGAGGATTGATCACCATTCAGACACAGTCCTCTCCACAAATTAAATAAATGCTGCATTTGGAGGAGCAGCAGCTAGCTGTTATTATCAGATCACAGTCGAGGATCCCTGACAATAAGGGAGCTGAGGATTTGTTTTTTCAGCATCCCATTTTATGAATTGTTTTTGACATACACAATCACATCTTGGTCTCTCTGTTCTCAGCTTATTTCCACTGGTTTTATATAGGTATTTTATGTGGGAGATGAGATAAAAATGAATTTGCTCAGATGATGTGATCATCCGTCTAGAATTTGAAGCGATGGATGAAATAATGAAAGCAAAAATATTATGTTGGGCAGGTCGACAATCGCTGAAGACTGACTAAAAATATTCAGTGTTCTCCACCTCCCGATATCACGTTTGCCCACGAGTCCCTTATCTTTCGATGTCTTCGGTACCCAAAAGGTCTTGACCTTGGCTTTGGATGCACTAAATCAGCAGCCACACCTTTCTGGGTGGAGAATTCATGAGAATTCATGAGATCTATGGTAAGTAAACATCAGTATTCTTTTAGGCAACGTTTTGGGCCAAAACCCTTCCTCAGGTTTCGGCCCGAAACGTTGCCTATTTCCTTCGCTCCATAGATGCTGCCGCACCCGCTGAGTTTCTCCAGCAATTTTGTCTACCTTTGATTTTCCAGCATCTGCAGTTCCTTCTTGAACATCAGTGTCAGAACATTCCCTGCAATGAGTTAATGGTAAGTACAAAGGGATACTGGGAGTTCAAGTTCATATTTCCCTGGAAGTGGCAACACAAATACAGTGCTTAAAAAGGCTTGTAATATGTTTGCCTTCATCAATCAGGGGATTGAGTACAGGAGCCAGGAGATGTGTTGCAGCTTTAGAGGACTTTGGTTAGGCTGCACTTGGAGTTCTGGTCGCCCCATTATTAGAAAATTGTGGAGGCTTTAGGAGAGGATTCAGAAAAGGTTTACCATAATGCTGCCTAGATTAGAGGGCATTAACTATAAGGAGAGGTTGGTCAAACTTGTGTTGTTTTCAGAAGCTGCGAAGACGACTGATAGAAGTATATAAAATTGAGAGGCGTAGACAGTCACCAAAATGTCAAATATTTAAAATGCACCTCCTTAAAACCAGAGGGATAGATGGGCAAGTTTATTTTTACACACACTGAGCATTGGATGCCTGGAAGTAGAGAGCATGCTGACCGGTTGCATCATGGCTTGGTTTGGCAATTTGAGCGCCCTGGAGAGGAAAAGACTACAAAAAGTAGTAAACACTGCTCAGTCCATCATCGGCTCTGACCTTCCTTCCATCGAGGGGATTTATCACAGTCGCTGCCTCAAAGGCTGGCAGTATCATCAAAGACCCACACGATCCTGGCCACACACTCATCTCCCTGCTACCTTCAGGTAGAAAGTACAGGAGCCTGAAGACTGCAACATCCAGGTTCAGGAATAGCTACTTCCCCACAGCCATCAGGCTATTAAACCTGGCTTGGACAAAACTCTGATTATTAATAACCCATTATCTGTTATTTGCACTTTATCAGTTTATTTATTCATGTGTGTATATATTGATATTATGGTATATGGACACACTGATCTGTTTTGTAGTAAATGCCTACTATGTTCTGTGTGCTGAAGCAAAGCAAGAATTTCATTGTCCTATCAGGGACACATGACAATAAACTCACTTGAACTTGAACTTGAATATGTTATTAGAGGTGATGGTGGAGGCAGATATGATGGTGGCATTTGAGGGACTATTAGATGGAATTGAATAGAGGGATATGGACCATATGCAGACAGAGGAGATAAGCGTAACTTGGCATTATGTTCCTGTGCTGTGCTTTTCTATGTTCCATGACCATGTCTATCCCTCCCAAGGTTTAGAGGAAGCTGTACAGAGAGCACTCCGGATGTGTGAATAACGAAAAACCTATAGAATTGCGATAAGATCTCAACGGAAAGAGTATCTCAGGGAGTTCAGTATTTCAATTGTGTGCAAAGGTCAGTGTGTTATATGGGGTCAAGGAAAGAGCATTCACGTCGCGGCCCTGTTTCCACCAATCTTTCCACGCACAAGAAGCACAAGAAGCGCAAGACAGTCACCATTGTATGCAGATGCCGAGAAGTTTGTTCAGCTCTGGCTGAACAACCTCTAATCTTGTGTGTGGACTCGATAAGAAGAAGAAGTGTGTTATATGAAGCATTGATGTTCTGGTCTTTAACCAAGTCGTTGACAGACCATTACAAATCCGACATATCAGCAGTTACTGATGGACACAGACACATTCCTGTAACTCTTATGTGCATTCATCTGCTGTTTTGGGACCATCAGGTTGAATATGAGAATCAAGTTCAAGTTCAAGTTCAAGTGAGTTTATTGTCATGTGTCCCTGTATAGGACAATGAAATTCTTGCTTTGCTTAAGCACACAGAAAATAGTAGGCATTTACTACAAAACAGATAAATGTGTCCATATACCATGATATAAATATATACACACATGATTAAATAAACTGATAGTGCAAATAACAGAAAGTGGTTGGTAATAATCAGAGTTTTGTCCGAGCCAGGTTTAATAGCCTGATGGCTGAGGGGAAGTAACTATTCCTGAACCTGGTTGTTGCAGTCTTCAGGCTCCTGTACCTTCTACCTGAAGGTAGCAGGGAGATGAGTGTGTGGGCAGGGAGATGAGTGTGTGTCACTCTCATATTTTAGACTTTAGAGATACAGCTCAGAAACAGGCTCTGCAGCCCACCGATTTCACGCCGACCAGCAATCACCCTACACACTAGCACAATCCTGCACACTGGGGATATTTTACTATTTTACTGAAGCCAATTTATCTACAAAGCTGCTTGTCTTTGGAGCGTGGGAGGAAACCGGAGCATGCGATGAAAATCCACCCAGGTCACGGGTAGAACGTACAATCTCCGTACAGACAGTAACCCTAGTCAGGATCGAACCTGGTACGATCTCTGGCGCTGTAACAGCAACTCTACCACTGCGATACTCTGCCACCCTATATCTCACACCAATGGTGATGATCTAATTAGGCGAGTTAGCTGAACATATTTGTGTGTCGTTCATATTGATGTAGAACAAGATAATGAACAAATTATTATGTCCCCAGGATGTCATTGGCTTCCCATGTGTCAATAAGTAAGTAACTGAGTAAATATATTTGTTGGCCAAGTATTCACATACAAGGAATTTGCCTTGGTGCTCCGCCCACAAGTAACAACATGACATACAGTGACAGTTACGAATGACTCAGAAAACATTAAACATTAATAATAATAAAACATTCATGATAAAACACCATTGATCAAGCATGTGAACCAATAAAACTCCAGATCAAAGGGAGGCTACAGATTTTTGGCTGTAGAGTAGAGCAACTACTCGTGGATAAAAACTTTTATGTCTGGCTGTGGCAGCTTTGACAGTCCGGAGTTGCCTTCCAGAGGGAAGTGATTCAAAGAGTTTGTGGCCAGGGTGAGAGGGGTCAGAGATGATCTTGCCCGCACGCTTCCTGTGCATATAAAATGTTTTATATGCACATGGTGGCAAAATATAATCTGGTTATCTTTGTATTGGAGACAGATCATAGGCTCAAGAGTCCATTGAAAGATTTTACAGCATCCTAAAGGGGCAGCAGAACATAAAGACGGTGCTCATTGTGGAATCGTTATCCAACCTCCCCTTTAAGTGACTGAGCAAAGCACCAAATAGAAAAAAACTCCACGGTGAATAATAGTGACAAAAGCACAGGTGCTGGAAGTCTGTCATAAAAAGAGAAGTTGAGGAAACTCCCAACAGGTCAGGCCGCATATGCGGAGAGAGAAGGGTTAATGTTGCAGGTCGACGAACCTTCATCGGAACCGGGAAAGTTGAAGTGGTTTTTATTGGTTTTTAAGCATTCACAAGGATTATTGTTTCAAAAATTTACACCAGAAATTCTGCTGAAGGGTCCTCAATCTAAAACGTTAACTGTGTTGCTCTTTCCACCAATAATTGTGAGTGTTACCAATATTTTCTGTTTTTTATAGCAATCCACAGGGTAGACAAAGTAAAGGCTAGTTTGTGCCAAGGGATATCTGTAAAGGATGAATTAAATACCTGTGGTCTCTTCATTCTTCAGATTGTTGAGGATACATTTTATTAGTGTAATTAAAGGTCGGGCATTTTCTTCAAAGGTTCAAAGGTCTTTTATTGTCACGTGTACCAATTAAGGTACAGTGATATGCAAATTACCATACAGTCGTACGATAAAAAAAGCAACAAGATACAAAACTACATAAAAGTTAACATAAACATCCACCACAGCGGATTCCCCACATTCCCCACTGTGATGGAAGGCAAAAAAGTCCAATCTTCTTCCTCTTTATTCTCCCGCGGTCGGGGCAGTCGAACCATCCGTCGGGGCGATCGAAGCTCCCGTAGCCGGCGGTCGAAGCCCCCGTGTCAGGGCGATCGAAACTCCCGCGTTGGGGGATGATCGAAACTCCCACGGCTTGGGGTTCCCGAAGTCAGTCTCTGACTGGAGACTATGGGCTCCGTAATGTTAAAGTCCACGGGCACCCACGGTTGGAGCTCAAAGGTCGACCCTGGCAGAGGGATCGCGAGCTCCGCAATGGTTAGTCCGCAGTGGAGCTCTCAAAATCGGTCTGCAGCAAAGGCCGCCCTCGCCTCAGTCTAAAGAAGGGTCTCGACCCGAAATGTCGCCCATTCCTTCTATCCAGAGATGCTGCCTGTCCCGCTGAGTTACTCCAGCATTTTGTGACTACCTACTATGTTTCTGCCCTTGCAATTTTTTTTTGGTCTCTGCACTTTCTCTGTCATTGTAACACTTTTTATTTTCTTTCACACTACCTGATATCCTGATATTTGTCACCTGGATAGCCCTCAAAACAAATATTTTTCATTGTACCGTAGTACACATGACAATAATAAGCAAGACACACAGTATAGATATACACAGTAACTCAAATTTCACTGTACCTTAATTGGTACATGTGACAATTAAATTGAATCATGAAATCTTGAAATCTAGATCACTATTACAAAGAGTGCTTGTCTACACGGAGTTTGTACGTTCTCCCCGTGACCTGCATGAGTTTTCTCCGGGTGATCCGGTTTCCTCCCAAACTCCAAAGATGTACAGGTTTGTAGGCTAATTGTCTTGGTATCATTATAAATTGTTCCTAGTGTGTGTTGGATGGTGTTAGTGTGCGGCGATCGCTGGTCAGGGAAGATTCAGTGGGCCGAAGGGCCTGTTTCCACACTGTATCTCTAAACTAAACTAAACTAAAGTTGTAATTCACAATCCTTGAAGGATGACAGCATTAAAGCACGGCTTCTCACCCACAGATATTGATTATAACACATGTTGCACATGCAACCTTGAAGAGGCTGTTGCCGAGAAAACAATAGTTAACAATGCTTCTGGCATAAGTACATAACTATAAAGTGTAAAGCAGCAAGCAAAAGATGGGACATCAATTAGTAAAGTCAATTGGCCTGGACAGCCATTATAGAAGGAGAAAGTCATTAATGACTTGAGGCCATCATTAACAGAATGAAACAACCTATCAAATGTACATTAGCATGGTAGTAACTCCACCTGTATAATGCGCTACATATCAAGGACAATGTTATTACCTGGAAGTAAACTGGTTATTAGCAGTGCCTGAATGCCATGCTTGGCTCACTGCTGCTGGGTCTTTACTGAGAGATTGTGTGCTCCTCTCCTTGTCTAATATGGACTTTCAACAGAAGGTAGCAAGGTGGAGGAGCAAGCTCCGTCAAAGAATCGAGACACTAATTTAGACTCCTAAATCTCTGGAAGGAGAGATAGTCTTGATGGGCCAAATGGCCTAATTCTGCTCCTATCACTTATGACCTTATGACTTTAGAGAATGGGCATGGACACAGGCCCTTCGGCCCATCAGGTCCATGTTGACCAGCAATCACCCCACACACACACACGAACACTATTCTAAACACTAGGGAAAATTTTACCAAATTTTACCAAACCCAATTAACCTGTACGCCAAATCTGTACATCTTTGGAGCGTGGGAGGAAACCGGAGCAGTTGGAGAAAACCCACATGGTCACATCCGTACAGACAGCTCCCATAGTTAGCGTCGAACCCGGGTCTCTGGTGCTGTGGCAGCAACTCTAACACTCCACCACCGTGCTGCCCAGTGGTAATAGTCAACCACAGAGGGTGGCCGAAACTGGGCAGTTGAACATATTGGTGATAGGTGTGTCAGATTCCTGATCTATAAACCTTAATTCAGGTCTCCAGAATAATAAGTAATATTGACTGCAAACACACACTTCATAGGTAACAAAAATATTAGTGCAAAATTATAAGCTTGAGTTTCCCAAGGATAGTTTGAAATAATATTGTTTAAAACTCATTGAGATCCAGTGCTTTTAGAATCATACAGAAGGAAACAAGTCCTTTGCCTACATTGTCGGTGATGACCAAGATCCCTCATCGAAGCTGGTCACATGTGCCTGCAATCAGTCCATATCCTTTATCCATCTCACCGCTCAGCCCGACTTGCTGATGTTCATCTGTCTGAAGCATGGTCCCGACCAAAAACATCGCTTGTCCATTCTGTCCACACATGCTGCCTGACCCGTTGAGTTCCTCCAGCACTTTTGTGTTTTTGCTCAAGATTCCAGCATCTGCAGTTCCGTGGGTCTGCACCTGTCAGCTTTGCTGCCTCTACACCTTGCACTCTGCCTCTCTCCTCATGCAATCACCCTGATGGACCTTCCTCAAACCGCAGAACTGCTTTAGTTAGCCTTTGCCATAGAACGATCCACGGGAGCAGAATTAGGCCATTCGGCCCATTGAGTTCTCTGCCGTTCAATCATGGATGATCTATCCTTCCCTCTCAACCCCATTCTTCTGCCTTCTCCCCTTAACCTGTGAATAAATGATTTATCAAAATATGTTCTGCCACATTCCCCAACTGAAATAGTGGATGCAAACTTTTTAACATGTTTTGCATATGTTTCTCTTCCCCCACAACTCATAACAAGGAAACAATACAACTGCGGCTCTCCATGAAGAACCGACAAATTTACTAACTGTAAACTCATCAATGACATTGCCATTCCGTGGGAGTTGATTTTCAAGATTAGAAAGCAGTTGCTATTCACCTGAGAGGGTGGTTAATAGGCGATGGTGCATCTGATCCACAAAGCCCAAGTAATTGTTAATTCCTTTGAGGAAAGTTTCCTTTAGCATTTGTGCAGCCAAGCAAACGTAACATCAATTGTAAGGCCATCATTTTATTTCAAGATCCTTGAGAATATTCCGATTAAAAACTATAAATTGTAATGAGATGCTGAAATGCTGTTTCCCTTCATTTGACACTGAGAATCAGGAGTCAGTGTTAGTCCATCCACGGATTAATTGAGGAGCAATTTATTCACTCAAGTGTTTACAGGTCTAGGCTCCTTTGGGCTGTAAAGCCCATTCACTGAACATATTCAGGACTTAGATAGATAGAAACATAGAAACATAGGAAACAGTGAAAATGGTGCAGGAGTAGGCCATTCAGCCCTTCAAGCCAGCAATATGATCATGACTGATCATCCAAAGTTAGTATCCCAATCCTGCTTTCTCCCCATATCCTTTTATTCCATTAGCCCTAAGAGCTACAAGTATGTCTAACTCTCTCTTGAAAACATCCAGTAAATTGCCCTCCACTGCCTTCTGTGGCAGAGAATTCCACAGATTCACAACTCTCTGGGTGAAAACGTTTTTTCTCATCTCATCTCAGTCTTAAATGGTTACCACCGACCGCAAACCTACTGATTCCCATAGCTATCTTGACTACACTTCTTCCCACCCTGCTTCCTGTACAGACTCTATCCCCTACTTCCAATTCCTCCATCTACGCCGCATCTGCACCCAGGATGAGTTATTCCATACCAGGGCAACGGAGGTGACCTCATTCTTTAGGAAACGGGGGTTCCCCTCTTCCATTATAGATGAGGCTCTCACTAGGGTCTCCTCGATATCCCGCAGCTCTGCTCTTACTCCCCCCCCCCCCTCCCATTCGTGACTAGGACAGTCCCCGTTGTCCTCACCTTCCACCACATCAGCCGTCGCAGACAGCATATAATCCTCCAACATTTTCGCCACCTCCAACTGGATCCCACTACTGGCCACATCTTCCCATCCCTACCCCTTTCTGCTTTCCGCAGAGACCGTTCCTTCTGAAAGTCCCAGGTCAAGTCATCCCTTCCCACCCAAACCACCCCCTCCCCAGGTACATTCCCCTGCAACCGTAGGAGATGCAACAGCTGTCCCTTTACATTCCTCCTCGACTCCATCCAAGGACCCAAACAGTCTTTCCAGGTGAGGCAGAGGTTCACCTGCACCTCCTCCAACCTCATCTACTGTATCCGCTGTTCCAGGTGTCAACTTCTCTACACCGGCGAGACCAAGCGCAGGCTCGGCGATCGTTTCGCTGAACATCTCCTCTCAGTCCGTCTTAACCTACCTGATCTCCCGGTGGCTCAGCACTTCAACTCCCCCTCCCATCCCATTCCCAATCTGACCTTTCTGTCCTAGGCCTCCTCCATTGTCAGATTGAGGCCGAGTGCAAATTGGAGGAACAGCATCTCATATTTCGCTTGGGTAGTTTACACCTCGGTGGTATGAACATTGACTTCTCTAACTTCAGATAGCCCTTGCTTTCCCTCTCTCTCCATCCCCTCCCCTTTCCAGTTCTCCCACAAGTCTTACTGTCTCCGACTATATTCTATCTCTGTCCCACCCACTCCCCTGACATCAGTCTGAAGAAGGGTCTCGACCTGAAACGTCACCCATTCCTTCTCCCCAGAGATGCTGCCTGTCCCACTGAGTTACTCCGGCATTTTGTATCTAATTTGAAAGAGACAGGAGTGGAGGGATAAGAGAGTGAAATGTAATGCCAGAGGGAGAGTAGGTGGAAGGGGACAAGGAGGAGAGGAGAGGAGAGAGGTGGGATAAAAGAGAAATAAGGAATGCAGGGATGGGAAAGGAGTGTGCAAAGGAGGGGAAATGAGCAGGGTGACTGGGATGAGGGGAGGTGGTGGGATAAAGTAGGAGAAACGGGTTCGCACTGCGGTGGGAGGTCGACACAGAAAAGAGATAACTGATGGGGGGAGCATTACGTAAAATTGGGGAATTCAATGTTCATACCGATGGGTTGTAAGGTGCCCAAGCAGAACACGAGGCGCTGTGCTGCCATGTCTCTGTCAATGCCTCAAGATTAACTATACAATGCAATAGATTTTTATTTTTCCCAGGAGGGAAATTGGTTGGCCAACTGTCAGAAAACACAAGATACATGAAATATAAAATTAAAGTGACGAGTGGTAAGGATTGGATATGTGCAAAGATTACGGACGAGTGGAGTCAGTCTACCCCACGACAGAAGGGGGAGGAGTTGTACAGTTTCATAGCCACAGGGAAGAATGATCTTCTGTGGCGTTCTATACGGCATCTTGGTGGAACCAGTCTCAAGATTCAAGAGTGTTTAATGTCATGTGTCACTGAGAGGACAATGAAATTCTTGCTTTGCTTCAGCACAACAGAACATAGTAGGCATGACTACAGAACAGATCAGTGTGTCCATATACCATTATATAAATATATACACACATGAATAAATAAACCGATAAAGTGCAAATAAACAGATAATGGGTTATTAATGTTCAGAGTTTTGTCCAAGACAAGTTTAATAGCCTGATGGCTGTGGGGAAGTAGCTATTCCTGAACCTGGTCATTGCAGTCTTCAGGCTCCTGTACCTTCTACCTGAAGGTAGCAGGTAGATGAGTGTGTGGCCAGGATGGCGTGGGTCCTTGATGATACTGCCAACCTTTTTGAGTTGCTGAAAGTGCTCCTCAGGTTGACCAGTGTGTCATGGAGGGGGTGAGCTGTAATGAGGAGCATACTCTCCTCCAGGACCACCACCCATGACTCCAACTCCACCCCCAGGACAGAGCCAGCCTTCCTGATGAGTTTGTTAAACCCGATGACGTCTGCGCCCTTCACCCTGTTGCCCCAGAACAGGACAGAGAAGAAGATGGCACGGGCTACCACCGATTGGTGCCATCATCTTCGCTGTGAATTTCATCCACAGCGAGTGCTCTCAGGTCACTGTTGTCCAACCGGTAGTTCCCTGTCTCAACAAAGACCAGCGACTGAAGAGGATTTTACACGGCGATACGTTCTTAACACACCTGACCTTCTGAGATACATTAATGAGAATGCAGGGTGACTTGGACAGGTTGGGGGAGTGGGCAGATGCATGGCAGATGAAGTTTGATGTGGATAAATGTGAGGTTATCCACGTAGAAAAACAGGAAGGCAGATTACTATCTAAATGGGATCAAGTTGGGAAAAGGGGAAGTACAACGGGATCTGAGGGATCCTTGTTCATCAGTCTATGAAAGTAAGCATGCAGGTACAGCAGGCAGTGAAGAAAGCGAATGGCCTTTATAACATGAGGAGTCGAATATAGGAGCAAAGAGGTCCTTCTGCAGTTGTACAGGCCCTAGTGAGACCACACCTGGAGTATTGTGTGCAGTTTTGGTCCCCTAATTTGAGGAAGGACATTCTTGCTATTGAGGGAGTGCAGCGTAGGTTTACAAGGTTAATTCCTGGGATGGCGGGACTGTCATATGCTGAGAGAATGGAGCGGCTGGGCTTGTACACTCTGGAGTTTAGAAGGATGAGAGGTTATCTTATTAAAACATATAAGATTGTTAAGGGTTTGGACACGGAGGCAGGAAACATGTTCCCAATGTTGGGGGAGTCCAGAACCAGGGGCCACAGTTTAAGGATAAGGAGTAAGTCATTTAGAACGGAGATGAGGAAACCCTTTTTCTCACAGCGAGTTGTGAGTCTGTGGAATTCTCTGCCTCAGAGGGCGGTGGAGGCCGGTTCTCTGGATACTTTCAAGAGAGAGCCAGATAAAGCTCTTAAAGATAGCGGAGTCAGGGGATATGGGGAGAAGGCAGGAACGGGGTACTGATTGGGGATGATCAGCCACGATCACATTAAATGGCGGTGCTGGATCAAAGGGCCGAATGGCCTACTCCTGCACCTATTGTCTACTGCCTAATGTCTATAACTCTAAATCTTCAAAATTAAAAAAAACGAAAATTACTTCTCGATTGTTCTGGCATCTGAATCACTCGCGCTACTTACCAGAAGACATGCTGTTCCTCTGAGACCGACTTTATATATTCTGGGATGTGCTGGGAAGCATACTCACTGTATCAGCCCCATCTGTGCAATGCCTTTGAAACATTCAATGTATTATGACAGCAGCAATAGCAATGAATTTCAGGAAACATTAATAAATAATACAGGTTTAAATATTAAATCTTAAGTCATAAAATCTTAAATGTAATGTTATAACACATATTCCTATATCTAGCTGAGTAATTTACTTTCTAAATTCCTTCACAGGATATGGGTGCCACAGTTAAGGCCAGCACTGCAATTGCCCTTGAGAATGTAGCTATGAGCTGCAGCCTTGCCGATGGGCAACAGCATCGATATCTGGAGAGTTCCTGGACTTGGAATCACTGGAATACAGTCTAGTCCACAGTCAATGAATGGTGGTCTTGGAGGGGAGGATGCTCCTCAAACTGCGGAGCATCTTGGACAATACAGCTCACCCCCTCCATGACACACTGGTCAACCTGAGGAGCACCTCCTGCAACAAACTGGTTCCACCGAGATGCAGCATAGAACGCCACAGGAGATCCTTCTTCCCTGTGGCTATCAAGCTGTACAACACCTCCCAATTCTGTCGTGGGGTAGACTGACTCCCCTCCACTACTCTCCCTTCCCCCCTCCCTTTCCCCCCTCCCCCCCCTTTCGACAAGACACACAACTGCATAAAGGTTAATATAAACATCCACCACAGCAGATTCCCCACATTCCCCACTGTGATGGAAGGCAATAAAGTCTAATCTTCTTCCCTCAATTTTCCCCAGCGGTCGGGGCAGTCATCCGTCAGGGTGATTGAAGCCCCCCACGTTGGAGCGATCGAAGACCCCGCGTCAGGGCGATCGAAGTTCCGCCGTTGGGGGCGATTGAAGCTCCTACGGCTTGGAGTTTCCAAAGTCGGTCTCCGATCAGAGGCCGCGAGCTCCGTGATGGTAAGTCCTGCAGGCTCCCGCGGTGGAGCTCAGAGGTCGATCCCTGGCAAAGGGATCATGGGCTCCGCGATGTTAAGTCTGCAGCCACCCGCGATGGAGCTCCCCGAAGTCGGCCTCCAGCAAAGGCCGCCAACTCCTCGATGTTAGGCCGCAGTACCGACGGAAATACGATATGGAAAATAATCGCATCTCCATCAGGGTAAGAGATTAGAAAAGGTTTCCCCCAACCCCATTCCCCACCCCCCACAAAAATCAAGCTAAAGAACACTAAATACATACATTTAACACATACCAAATAAACAACAAAGAAGAAAGGGACAGACAGACTGTTGGCGAGGCAGCTGTTGGCTGGCGCCACCTGCATCTTGTTGTGTTTTATGACTGTTGGCCGACCAATTTCCCTCCTGGGAAGAATAAAGTTCGATCATATCATATTGTAAGTGCCAGCTACCCTCCTCCATTCTGGTGGGCGAGATCATAAGTAGCCAAGATGGGTAAAGATAGCACCCACAACAACCATTGATAGCCTCCTAACTGCTCTCAAAGTCCTCTCAATTGATATTAAATATCCCTGGTGGCCAGAAGCATTTAAAATAACGCAAAGGGTTTTAAATAACGATATAAAAAATTGCTTCAAGCTCTTTTAGCTGCTGAAAATTAATTAAAAGCGTTAGGATGGAATAAAATGAGAAAGATATCATTACCTTGTCAGTCAAGATCAGTGCCCCCCATTCACGTAATGTACAGGCAGTTCAGCGAGAAAGAGTGGCCACTGCTTCTTCTGGTGTTGTCCAGTGACAGAATTTATATGTAAGAGTGTCAGGTGTTATGGGGAGGAGGCTGGAGAATGGGGTTGAGAGGGAAAGATAGAGCAGCCAAGATTGAATGGTGGGGTAGAATTGATGGGCCGAATGGACTCATTCTACTCCTTGAATTTATGAACATTAAATAGTCCAGTACAGGTCTTCCACCTCATTCCTAACTTCAACATTGCCATTTGCTAGCACTGGCATCAGTGCTTATTATGACACAGGTGGAGGCCATTTGGCCTGTCAGCTCCGTGACTAATTTAACCTCCTCCCTGTTCTTCCTTCTCAGCCCATTGTCAGCCTTTCAGATTCTAAAACACCCCTGGTCCAGCCTTGCTCATCCTATTTCCCTCAAACCTGTCCCATTCACATCATACTGAAGCTTCCTGACCTACACTGGCTCCCTCCAGGAAACTTACCGGATAGTGAAAGGCCTGGATAGAGTGGATGTGGAGAGGATGTGTCCACCAGTGGGAGAGTCCTGGACCAGAGGCCATAGCCCCAGAATAACAGGACGTACCTTTAGAAATGAGATGCAGCGGAATTTCTTTAGTCAGAGGGTGGTGAATCTGTAGAATACATTGCCACAGATGGCTGCGGCCATTAACGGATATTTTCAAGGCAGAGATTGACAGATTCTTGATTAATAAGGCAAAGGCAGGAGAATGGGATTGAAAGGGAATGATAGGTCAGCCATGATCAAACAGCAGAGTACACTCAATGGGCTGAACGGCTTAATTTTACTTCGGAGTCATGTGAGTGACTACGTGAAGAACCCGCTCAGCACGCATGCGCGGCATTATGTTCAGCAGATGCAACAGCGGCCGCATCGGGATTCAGGCGCTCCCGCTACAGGTGAAAGAACGGACCGTCAGGTAAGCTCTGAGGTCGGGGTTTTTCTTTCACAGGGAGCCTTCTGCTTTCAGGCAGAGAAGAAAGGCTCTAGAACAAACCTGTCCCCCGCTCGACTCCATGGAGGAGCATTCCATCTGGGGGGGGGGGGGCAGCAACAAGGCGGTAGGACCGCTTACCCGGCGCTCCGCTATTCCCCGACACCACGCTGGAAGTAAAGCTACAGAAGAGGTGTCTGACCGGTGGCTTCGACTTGTCGGACGGGGACGTCTCTCCACCCGCATGGGGGGAAAGACAGCCGCCTGAAAAGACCTGTTCCCCGCTCGACTCCACGAAGGAGCGTTCCATCTGGGGGGGGGGCAGCAACAAGGCGGTAGGACTGCTTACCGGGCGCTCCACTATTCCCCGACACCGCGTCCGAGCCCAGCCCGCTAGCGCCTGAGCAGCGGGCTGGAAGTAAAGCCACGGAAGAGGCGTCCGGCCGGTGGCTTCCGACTTGTCGGACGGGGACGTTTTTCCACCCGCCCGGGGGAGAGACAGCCGCATGAGCCGCTTGGAGCGGCTCCTGGAGCAGGAGCTCCAGCGAGACGCGCTTCGTGAGGGGCGCTCTCGCAGGGGGAGTTCAGGCACTCCCTCCACAGTGCCTTCTGCACTGTCCATTGCTTCCTCCTTACCCGAGGGTAGCTTTGGTGACCAGGACTGGGCTGGTGAAGAAGAGGGGACGATGGCTGAAGATCTCGGGAGTTTGCAAGGGGTGCAGGAACAGGAAGAGCTGCTAGGTGTGGTGGACCGCTACGTGGCAACCCCACGTGCAGGAGGCCGTTAAAGGCCAAACCAGCGGCCAGCATTAACCACCTCTCCAACAGGCCCCTACAGGAGAGGTGGTCAATAAGGCTTTAGAAAACTGCAGCGGATGCTCAGGCTCCTGACGTCAGCCATCACGTCGTTTGCTCGTTCCGTGGACAAATACGGAGATGACCACAACCTTCGTAAACAAATCATAAAACCTGCCATAAAATCCTACATTTGCGGGGTTGTGCAAAACCCCAGCCACTGAGCCAGACCCACTGCTCTTTGGCAAAAACCTCACAAAGCATTTGAAGGATATGACAGAGGCTTTAAAAAACTTTCGGTCTCATGAGTGCAGGCCCGGGACGAGCAAACCAAAAACAATAATTCCTAAGCAGCAGCACCCCATCGCGTCCATCAGTCGACGTCTACCATATGGGACTGGTGTAAAGCTCGGGGGCCGCATTCTATCCCCGGAAGTCTTCTTTAGACCAGGGCCCATAGCGGACCCCATGGAAATTGCGCCACCCCCCAACATCACCGCCACGTCAAACGACGTGCAAGACTCGTTGGACCGGCAGGAAACAGAACATATACCCATAACCATGGAGGTTGGTGGGTCTGGTTCCTACCAGCATATAGAAAATAGGGGCTTAATACTAACAGGGGGGAGATTACACCTGTTTTAAGAAGCACGGGAGTCTATCACGAGTGATCTGTATATACTCAATGGCATTTGTGGATATAAAATACAATTCATACTAGAAAAATTGCCACCAGTTCAACATTCACCCCAGAGGGTATTTTCCCTCTCCGTTAGAGAAACGAGAGGGACAAGCTGAACTGGTGAGACTAATTACAAAGGGTATCATGGGAAAACATGAACCCTTGGAATTCGTATCAAATATATTCACTAAACCCAAAAAAGATGGTGGATGTCGCATCATCATTGACTTAACTTCACTAAATATGTGTGTTAAGTATATACATTTCAAAATGGAAACGGTTGTTACTGCCAAACAACTAATTTCCAAAGGATACTTCATGGCAAGCATTGATCTTAAAGATGTTTACTATTTAGTTCCATTCACAAGGATCATCGCAGATACCTGAAATTTACCTGGCTGGGGCAGCTATGGCAGTTTAAAGCGTTACCCAATGGGTTCACATCAGCCATAGATTATTCACCAAGATACCAAAACCAGCTCTGACAATATTCAGAAGACAAAAACATATTGTCATGGCATATCTTGATGATATCTTAAATAATAGGCAAGACCATGGAATTGACTATGTTAGCTGTATCAGCTACCAAACAGTTGTTCGAAACCCTGGGATTGTCTTACATCCAAATAAATCTAAGTTGAAGCCATCCACATCCACTACTTGGGCTTCACAATTAATTCAGTCTACGTGACTGTAACATTGCCAAGAGACAAAACAGTTGAATTGGCACAATCATGCAACAATTTAATGATTCGGACCTTTGCACTGACAAAACTTACAAAGAGCAAAGGTACAGGCACCAAAACGACACACAGGTCATTATGATCGTGTCATAAAGTTACCCACTGAAGCGAACTACAGTGGTGGGCAAAAAACGTTTGGCATAGTTTCAGCCCTATTATCATCACTAACCCTACGTTAGTTATCCAAACAGATGCCAGTGCTCAAGGCTGGGGAGCAACTAACTCTATATCCAGCACAAGTAGTAGATGGACTAACCCAGAGTCATCGTTACCACTTACACTGGGCATTAATTATCTAGAGATGTTGGGTGACTTTTATGGTTTAAAAGCATATGCACAAATATGCATCACTTGCATGTACGGTTACAAATAGATAATACTACGGTGGTGGCCTACATTAACCATATAGGCGGCATAAAATCGGTATCATGCGACAAGTTGGTCAACACAATTTGGCAATGGTGTGTCGAAAGACATATTTGGCTATCAACAACTTACCTGCCAGGTAAGCTAAATACAGTGGCAGACACCAGGTCACGTAAATTTAATGACAACATCGAATTGATGTTAAACCCAAGATATCGATTTATTTGCATCAAGGTAAATCACCAAGTACCTATGTATGTCGCTTGGGAACCAGACCCTGAGGCAGCAGCGGTAGATGCGTTCGCGCTGGATTGGGGAAATTCTTCTTCTATGCATTTCCTCCCTTCTGCCTCATCAGTTGGGGGATACATACAATACAAATGGACTCTGCTTCAGGTATTTTGATAGTACCCGACTGGCCTACGCAGCCATGATTCCCAATACTCCATGACATGGTTGTTGAAACTCCGATGGTGTTCCCCAGTGACCCAGAGTTATTAACACCCAGTGTCGGGCACAAGCCACCCGTGCCATGAACAAATCAAACTCCTGGGTTGCAGATTCTGCACAAACCACTTCTGGGGCTGGGATTATCAGAACAAACCGTCGACACCATTGAATTGAATTGATTTTATCAGGGACAGTGCATATTAATAAAACATTTGCATGTAATATGCAAGATTGTAGCCAGTGGCTAATTTCCATCTTTAGTCCCACACAAAATAAACACATTCCAAACAAGGTAAAAAACAAAAGACAAAAACAAAACAAAACAAACAATATGGTTTAGCCTGCAGTCATAACATAGAATAAATAACAAACACTCAACACAGTTTAAAGTCCCAAAGTCATTGTCTCTTCCCTCCTTGCTTTCCCTCTGCGCTGAGGCAATCCAAGCCTCCGATGTTATGACCCCGCCGGGTGATGGTAGGTAAGTCACGCGGCTGAATCCGAGTTCCGCAAACGGGCCGGTTCAAACTCCGCGGCCCGGGGCGGTCGAAGCTGCCGAAGCTGCCGCCCTCCAGTCCAGCAGACGCAGCTGTAGTTGCGGGAGCTCCGGAAAACAGAACTCGAGCTCCCGATGATGTTGTCCACTGGCCCACTGGCCCGCGGCCGAGCCTCCGAGGCTCCAAAGTCGGGTCGGAAGCCGTGCCGCACCGCAACCACAGCCCCGAAGTCGGCCAGGCTCGCGTTGGTAAGTCCTGGCTCTGCTCCACAGCCTCCACAGCCTCGAGGTCGGTCGCAGTTGGAGGCCGCCAGCTCCGCGATAGGCCTCAGCGCAGACGGACACGGAGACGGGGATACGGCAGGAAAAGTCGCATCCCCCCGAAGGAAGAGCCAAAAAACACACCACACCCCCCCCCCCCCCACACACACAGCCAAACAAACCGAAACAAACCGCAAAAAACAGAAAAGACAAACGGCAAGGCAGCGCAGCCACTCCCATTTCAGCATGTCAGCATCCCTCCGAACATCCACTAAAAACAGCACTTGTCCAGCATCAAAAAATGGGAGAAGTACTGTTTGGATACAGGGACCACCTACTCAACCGCTACAGTTACCAACGTACTGGAATTCCTGGCGAACCTTCACCACGATGAAGGACTCAGCTACAGAGCCATCAACACAGCTAGAAGTGCCCTGCCTGTCTATTTAAAACCAGCTCCAGGACA
This sequence comes from Amblyraja radiata, assembly GCF_010909765.2. Classification (NCBI taxonomy): domain Eukaryota; kingdom Metazoa; phylum Chordata; class Chondrichthyes; order Rajiformes; family Rajidae; genus Amblyraja; species Amblyraja radiata. The sequence goes on along the minus strand of NC_045992.1, from coordinate 11,684,327 downwards.
ACAGGCCATGGGGTCCCACCCGCTGGTGGTCAAACTAATGAAGGGTATTTACAACTCTAACCCCCTAGACCAAGGTACACCCATATATGGGATGTCAGTGTGGTCCTGACATATGTCAGGGGATGGCCACCAGACAGATCCCTCAACCTGGAACAATCTATGCTCAAAACACTCATGTTGATGGCACTTGTATCTGCATAGAGGGTCCAGTCACTACCTCTATTGCGACTGGACAGCATGCTCACAGCTCCAGACCAGATCTCTGTCATTATCCAGGGACTGATCAAACAGAGCAGACCAGGAACACCCAAATCCAGATCCGGGCTTACCCGCCAGAACCACGGTTATGTGCCATGACCCATCTACTATCCTACATAGACACAACCAAAATATTCGAGGGAGATGAAAAGCCTTGTGGGTCAGTCATAAAAAACCTTATGGTCGGGTGACGAGCCAAACCATTTCGAAATGGCTCAAGCAGGTGCTAAAAGCTGCTGGGATAAACACTAACATGTACAAATTTTATTCCACCAGGGCAGCATCCATGTCGACGGCTAAAAGAATGGACGTGCCTATAGACCACATCCTGGCTACAGCAGGATAGTCGGGGGAAAGACCGTTCAGAAATTTTATAATAAGCCGTTGGCAAAACCTGTTTTATTTGCAGAAAAGATTTTACAGACTGCAAATATTTAATTTAAGCCCAGGGGAGCAATTCAATTTCTTTGTTGTTATTGTTAAAAAATACCATTGTGTTTTTCTACAAACAGATTCATTGGTTGATTACGATAACACTTCCTCCCTCAAGAACTTCGGCAGTGCGTGAAATAATACCTGTTACACGGTTTGAAATCACAGAGCTTTGAAGTCTTCACGTAGTCACTCACGTGACTCCGAAGTAAAATAGTAAGATTAAACGAGAACTTACCAGTTTGAAGTTTGATCTGTATTTTATGAGGAGTTATGATGAGGGATTATGTGCCCTCCGCTCCCACCCTCATAATATGGGTCAAACTGATAACTGATGTCTCCTTTTCTTTACTATGTTTACTTCAATAACTGTGTCTATCTGTGATTCCACACCACTGCTTTGAAGTATGCCGCGCATGCGTGCTGAGCGGGTTCTTCACGTAATCCCTCATCGTAACTCCTCATAAAATACAGATCAAACTTCAAACTGGTAAGTTCTCGTTTAATCTTACTCTTTTTCTCCCATCTCTTAGGATGGTATGGTCTCTTGAAAAAACCCATTAGTAATTAGTTGGCCCTGGGGCATGAGTCCTGTGTGGTTGTTTGTGAGTGAGGCCTGTCCCACTTGGCCGTCATTTACGCGTCACGCAGATGGCGCGCGAAGATGGCCAAGTGGGACAGGCCCTTGAGGCCAATATACAGTATATGCAGGTAGTAGGTAGTTGTTGAAGTAGGGCTTCGGCCATGAAGTAGGGATCAGCCATGATTAAATGGCGGAGTAGACTTGATGGGCCGAATGGCCTAATTCTGCTCCTCGACCATCTGAACTTCCCCAGTTTGGTTATCACCTTCAGCCTGACAAGAACAAATTTGGCACTCAAGAATGTTTATTTGTCATACACACCGGATGTGAACCAAAACAAGAATATTCTTGCAGCAGCTCTGCAGGCACATTGGAGGAAAGCATTAGACACAAATTTAATGACGCTTCAATTCTGCCCCTTTGCTCATTTAATCCCTCCACCACTAGCAGATGTGCTTCCAGTTCTACCGGACCAAAGGCTGGGATTAAACCCTTTCATTCTAGTGACTCCCCTGCCCCTCGGTCCTCTGGAAATCCCATCTCCATGACAAGACCTCGGTGTCCTTTTTCAATACTTCTCAGCATCATTTTTTAAGCGTTGATGTTGTCAGACATCACATGGTTGAGATGGATGATGGTGGGACAATGCCATTCTGTGACCTGGTTGACTTTTTTTTTTGCCCCAAAAGCACTGGATTTCAATGCTCATTTGTCGAAAATAATCAAGTAAAATTGCGAAATGAAACGATTGATTTGGAACAGAAACATTATGCTTGCCACTAGATGCTGCTGCAATACTACTGAACTCCTGGTCAGATGCCATCACTAACTCGGTGGATCGCAGGCGAAATGATGTCGGAGCGAACTGCAGATGCTGGTTTACACCGAAGAAAGACCCAAAGTGCTGGAGTAATTCAGCGGGACAGGCAGCATCTCTGGAGGGCAGGAATTAGTAGATTATTATCTGAATGGTGGCCGATTAGGAAAGGGGGAGATGCAACGAGACCTGGGTGTCATGGTACACCAGTCATTAAAAGTAGGCATGCAGGTGCAGCAGGCAGTGAAGAAGGCGAATGGTATGTTAGCATTCATAGCAAAAGGATTTGAGTATAGGAGCAGGGAGGTTCTACTGCAGTTGTACAGGGTCTTGGTGAGACCACACCTGGAGTATTGCGTACAGTTTTGGTCTCCTAATCTGAGGAAAGACATTCTTGCCATAGAGGGAGTACAGAGAAGGTTCACCAGACTGATTCCTGGGATGTCAGGACTTTCATATGAAGAAAGACTGGATAGACTCGGTTTGTATTCGCTAGAATTTAGAAGATTGAGGGGGGATCTTATAGAAACTTACAAAATTCTTAAGGGGTTGGACAGGCTAGATGCAGGAAGATTGTTCCCGATGTTGGGGAAGTCCAGAACAAGGGGTCACAGTTTAAGGATAAGGGGGAAATCTTTTAGGACCGAGATGAGGAAAACTTTTTTCACACAGAGAGTGGTGAATCTCTGGAATTCTCTCCCGTAGAAGGTAGTTGAGGCCAGTTCATTGGCTATATTTAAGAGGGAGTTAGATGTGGCCCTTGTGGCTAAAGGGATCAGGGGGTATGGAGAGAAGGCAGGTAAAGGATACTGAGTTGGATGATCAGCCATGATCATATTGAATGGCGGTGCAGGCTCGAAGGGCCGAATGGCCTACTCCTACACCTATTTTCTATGTTTCTATGTTTCTATGTTTCTATGAATGGGTGACGTTTCGGGTCGAGACCCTTCTTTATCTCAAGAGATGCTGCCTGACTTTCTGATTTGCACCAACATTTTTTTTTTGCATTCTTAAAGTCTGTTTACTTTGGATTCTGAAAGTGCCGAAACGTTGCCTATTTTTGCATACACTCTATTACCCATTGCTCATTACCCATCACCTCATGCCAACACGCACCACCACATGCAGGGACAGTTTCTTCCCAGCTGTTATCAGGCAAATGAATCATCCTACCACAACCAGAGATCATTGCTGAACTGCTATCTACCTCGTTGATCACCCTCGGACTATCCTTGATCGGACTTGCTGGCTTTATCATGCGCTGAATGTTATTCTAATATCATGTATCTATACACATGTATTGTCTTTCTGCTGACTGGTTAGCACGCAACAGAAAAGCTTTTCACTGTACCTTGGAGCATGTGACAATAAACTTAACTGAACTGAACCTTGAAAACCTTGGATCTCTTTCTGTGGCCCTGGAGTTTTATATATGCGCCATGCCAGATAAGGTTAGCAGGTCTCCTTTCCTGAAGGTCAAAGGCAGACCAGATATATTTTTTTATTACATGGAGAATTAAAACAAAAGCTATTCTTCATGTAATGTTTAATATTCTCCATGTAATGTAATATTTTAATGTTTTATTCTCCATGACTTAATGTTTTAATTCTCTACTACTAAGTGAATTGAAATTCAAAAGCTGCCCTGGTGGGATGTGAACCCAGGCCTCCAAATTATTCTTCCAAGCCTTTGCATTACTAGACCATTGACTTAACCACTATGCCACCACCATGGTCTCGTCCAGAGCCTGTTCACAAGGAGAGTGTATGGGCGAACATGATGATCAAGTCCGTCCCTATCAACGTGTGTACAACAACATACGTGATCCATGGTTTATGGGCACTGTCACACATGGATGATGCTGAGATCAAGCTATTCTGGGGCATGGCTGATTTTATTTGCCTCAAAGGCTTGGATTTCAATGCTCATTTGCCAAAAATTATCAGATTGTAGTAGGGGTTGAAAACCTAGAGAAGAGAAGAGGCCCGGGACAGAGCCTGGTCCGTGAGAGGTGGCTCTGTGTGCTCCTGTTTCCTCCCACATCCCAACAATAGAGTCACAGTCATAGAGTGATACAGTGTGGAAACAGGCCCTTCAGCCCAACTTGCCCACACCGGCCAACATGTCCCAGCTACACTAGTCCCACCTGCCTGCGCTTGGTCCATATCCCTCCAATCTTGTCCTATCCATGACGTGCAGGTTTGTAGGTTAATTGGCCTCTGTAAATTGCCTCTTGTACGTACGGAGCGGATGAGAAAATGAAATAACATGGAACTAGTGTGAACGGATGATCGATGGTCGGCATGAACGTGATGGGCTGAATGGCCTGTTTCCATGCTGTATCTTTTTATGAGGGCCGATGGGACTGTTTTGCTTGGAGCTAGCACGGACCCGAGGGCAGAATGTCCTCATCTTGCGTTGCTGTTCACAAGTAAATCACTATAGAGACATGAAGATGTCTGTATCTGAAGCACAAGGTGAAATCAACTGCAGGAGGCTGCAAAATATCTGCCATCGTTCGAAATGTAACCACTGACTACAGAGTCGCTGGCAAGCTTCCATCAATAAAATGAATAGCACCTTAACAAGATTAGCAAAGCAGCAGAGAGCAGAGTTCCTTTTCCACAAAGAGAACAAATTGGGGGAGAGAAGCAGCAACATTTCAATTTTGAACCACGCTTCTGCTGGCAGGTCAGTGAGTAGAAACGTGAATGATTCTCCATCCCCAGAGATGCTGTTTGCAGGGCACAGTCTTGCCTGCACCTGCAGGTTTGTGCTTGACTTCAGGAGATTAAATGCACCTTGCCAACTAAATTAGATAATTGCTAGAAGCGTTCAGGTGTAGAATGAAAAGGATGCAACTGTGTTTGCTCCAGACATTCCTAGTCCTTTCCACATTTCTGTCTGCTGACACCTCTCCCCTCCTCTCCTCTCCTCACCTCACCTCACCTCTCCCTTCCTCTCTCCCCTCCCCTCCCCTCTCCTCTCCTCTCCTCTCCTCTCCCTCTCCCTCTCCCTCCCCTCTCCCCTCCCCCCCCTCTCCTCTCCTCTCCTCTCCTCTCCTCTCCTCCCCTCTCCTCTCCTCTCCTCTCCTCTCCTCTCCTCTCCTCTCCTCTCCTCTCCTCCTCTCCTCTCCCTCCTCTCCTCTCCTCTCCTCTCCTCTCCTCTCCTCTCCTCTCCTCTCCCCTCCCCTCCTCTCCTCTCCCCTCCTCTCCTCTCCTCTCCTCTCCTCTCCTCTCCTCTCCTCTCCTCTCCTCTCCTCTCCTCTCCTCTCCTCGCCTCGCCCCCCCTCCCCTCCCCTCCCCTCTCCTCCCGCCTCTCCCGCCCTCGACGCACCCCTCACCTCACCACCCCTCCCCCTCCTTTTTCCTCACCACCCCACTGCTGGGCTCTCCCCTCTTCCACTACTACCCCCTAACCTCCTCTTCTCGCCCCCCCCCCCCCATGCTCATTCCCTCCTCTCCCATCTCCTCACCACCGCTCACCCGCTCCCCACTCTCCTCACCACCCCCTCCCTCCTCCTCTCTTCCCCTCCCCCCTCCCCTCCCCCCCCCCCCCCCCCCCCCCTATCCACCTCACCTTTCGTGGCCCATGTCCACTCACAAGAAAATAGCCCACCCTTGTTACTTTACCCTTTCTTGGAACGTTGCAACCATCGTGGGGGAAGGGCGGAGCTTTACAACAGTGACGGGTTGATGTGAGAAGCGCTGATCGCAGGAGTGGAGGGGAAAGGTGCAAGGGATTGACAAGTTTCAGCTGACAGCTTCCACTGATCATTGATACAGGAGGTGGATAAAGAAACACAGAGACGAGAGAAGCTTGTTGCAAAAGAACAGAGGCTTCTGTGGGAGTCCTTCTCTTCTGACTGAGGCAAAAGAACTGGTGCATGAGGGAGCAAAATATCCAGACAATTTTCTAGCTTAAAATGTTGAATGTTAAAAGGTAAAATATTGAATGTCAATATTGAGAGGCAACTACTGAACCTGACGTGAATGAGACAGAAAGTGATACAGCCACAGGAGTTGTCTGCAAAGCCAGCGTCACATTGATCTGGTCACATACCATGGTTAATCCTTTATCGTAACTCCATCGCAAGCAAGGAATCACAGAACACTTACAATTCAGGAGACCATTTGGGGCATTATGATTCCACTCAAAAAAAATGTGTATATAATTATGAACATATAATTAAGAACCAAGCATATAATTAAGAACCAACCAACCAATGGTATGGACCATTGAAACATTGTTGGACCAGACACTGCTGTAGAGAGTTATTGCCTTCGAAAAAGGATGCTCCATTGGTAGATCTAATCCTGTTATGGACCTTGGACGCAGTAATGTTGAAGAGCCAACTTTAGTATTGTGTTTAGAACACTGTTGCACAATGGAATAGCAGGTATTGATGATCGAAGTCACCAAGTGCTGGAGTAACTCAATGGGTCAGGCAGCATCCATGGAGAACATAGATAGGTACCATTTTGAGTTGGGACTTTTCTGCAGACTAGCAGATGTCTTCTCTCAGACATGATAGAAGGCATGGGTTATTGATTTGGGACGATCAGCCATGATCACAATGAATGGCGGAGCTGGCTTGAAGGGCCGAATGGCCTCCTTCTGCACCTATTTTCTATGTTTTTATGTTTCTATTTTTCTAAGGCAATGGATATGGTGGAGGATTGATGAGGTTGAGAAATGTGACTGGACTCAACAAATCGCTCTGTTAAAGGATTGTGTGGAAATGGTCCTGAATTCAGGTGCTATTATTGGGAACACAGAGCAGAGATGTGCAGTTGTACATGGAACGTCACCCATTCCTTCTCCCCAGAGATGCTGCCTCTCCCGCTGAGTTACTCCACCATTTTGTGTCTCTCCACGATACTTTTGCTGGTGGTCAGAGACATAGAGGTTAACAATCCACATACCAGGACTCTTGAGGACATGGTGAAAACCTTTTAATTTGCTACTGGTGGTTAATACGACCACAAGATTGGCCGGTGCATCCTGAGACCAGAGGAATCAGATGTAAACGTATGACCAGACTCGAGATTGGCAAAGAAATGCAACTTGCAAACCCTCATAGATTGGGCTTTGGAGGATCACAGTGCATGGACTGGTGAAGGAGAGAGCCTTTCCCTTTGTCGCCTCCTCATAAAAAACTCACTCGTGTTTGTAAGACCCGCTCTCACAAAGCCAAATCAACAGAAAATGGACTCCCGACCCCATCCTCATCACCACCCCTCACATCAGTCACATTCGAGCTTTTTTCTTCTTTCTAAGGCAAAATCAAACATTGTTAAATGCAGAGGCACAGCGATCTCAGCTTGTTCCTGCAGTTCACCCTTGCCTCAAGTGGAGGTGCTGGCAGTCTCAGGCTTGCCCTGGCTGTTCAGCTACGTGCTTGATGAAGAGGCCTTGGTGGCTCAGTCTTTGCCTCTGCGTGTGGGCACAGTCCTTCATTGTCTATGTGCAGGTAAGAGGCACTGGTGGTCTCAGGTATGCCCAGGCCACCTCGTCTTGATCTCAGTGGAGGCGCTGGCTGCCCAGGGCCTGTCCTGGCAGCTCGGTTCCTATACTCCTTTGAAGCACTTTCAGCATCCTGCCCACAACTCATACCACCACCCAACTTCAAATCATTTTTCTATCATGAAAGGCTGACATACTAATTGCATGTTATACATACGTGGTTGCATGCTGTTAAGGAAACCCTTCATATTCCATCATATTCGGTATGACATAGAAACATAGAAACATAGAAAATAGGTGCAGGAGTAGGCCATTCGGCCCTTCGAGCCTGCACCGCCATTCAATATGATCATGGCTGATCATCCAACTCAGTATCCTGTACCTGCCTTCTCTCCATACCCCCTGATCCCTTTAGCCACAAGGAGGACTCTCTCAAACATCTACAGGTACACAGTAGAGAGCATGCTGACCGGTTGCATCGTGGCTTGGTTCGGCAACTTGAGTGCCCAGGAGTGGAAAAGACTACAAAAAGTGGTAAACACTGCCCAGTCCGTCATCGGCTCTGACCTCCCTACCATCGAGTGGATCTGTCGCAGTCGCTGCCTCAAAAAGGCTGCCAGCATCATCAAAGACCCACACCATCCTGGCCACACACTCATCTCCCCGCTACCTTCAGGTAGAAGGTACAGGAGCCTGAAATCTGCAACATCCAGGTTCAGGAATAGCTGCTTCCCCACAGCCATCAGGCTATTAAACTCAGCTCAAACAAAACTCTGATCATTAATAGCCCATTGCACTTTATCTGTTTATTTATGTGTGTATATACATATTCATTGGTATATGGTAACACTGATCTGTCTGTATTTATTTATGCCTACTATATTCTGTTGTGCTGAAGCAAAGCAAGAATTTCATTGTCCTATCTGGGCCACATGACAATAAACTCTCTTGAATCTTGAATCTTGAATCATAATATCCAAATCCTTCTGCTTTCAAACAACTATTAGTTACTCCCTGTATAAAATGAATTCAATTTTCTATTCTCTCTTACACAATACACAAACACATGTTTACACCTTATCCACTCAGCCTATCTCCTTTGCATAGTTTGTGTCACCATTTCTAATCTAATTCTGAATCACAACACCACACCTGAATATCCCCCTTCCTATCCCACACTGGCCTTTCTGTCCAGGGCCTCCTCCATTGTCAGAGTGAGGCCCAGCGCAAATTGGAGGAACAGCACCTCATATTTCGTTTGGATAGCTCACACCCCAGCCGTATGAACGTTGACGTCTCTAACTTCAAGTAACCCTTGCTTTCACTCTCTCTCCATCCCTCCCCCTTCCCTGTTCTCCGACCAGTCTTACTGTCTCCGACTACATTTTATCTCTGTTTGCTTTGTTGTTACCTTCTTCCAGCTAACAATGATCTGTTCTACATTTCTGTTGATCTCCATTCCCTAAGCCCTGTTTTTGCACATTCACACTTCCTTATCTATGTCTCTCCCTTCCCCTGATGTCAGTCTGAATAAGGGTCTCAACCCAAAACGTCACCCATTCCTTCTCCCCAGAGATGTTGCCCGTCCCGCTGGGTTACTCTACCATTTTGTGTCTATCTTCAGTTTAAACCAGCATCTGCAGTTCCTTCATAAAAACCTCACCAGAATCGGTGACAATCTCGGGTCAGCTTTGGTCCAATACTTGACGTGCAGCACTGCCATCCTGAAAATCCCCCCACTCTTTCTAGCAAGATAGAAACATAGAAAATAGGTGCAGGAGGAGGCCATTCGGCCCTTTGCGCCAGCACCGCCATTCATTGTGATCATGGCTGATCGTCCCCAATTAATAACCCGTGCCTGCCTTCTCCCCATATCCCTTGACTCCACTAGCCCCTAGAGCTCTATCTAACTCTCTCTTAAATCTTAAAGATTAAATTCAGAAATACCATTGCCGAAACCCGGGATTGAACCAGGGACCTTTAGATCTTCAGTCTAACGCTCTCCCAACTGAGCTATTTCGGCTACTCACATTATTCTACTTTATGTTCTTTGTGCTTTCACCAATCCTTTATCCATTCTCTAATCCACTCTGGATGATCAATGTGATGGAAGATCAAGTCATGTTTATTGTAAGGTCCAAGTACACAGAGGTACAGGTACAATGAAAAATCTTGCTTCATTTTTCATTTGTCACCACATTGATCAAACACAATTTCTCTTCCATTAAATCATATTAACACCGCCTAACTAAATTATGATTTTCTAAACACTTCATTATCAAATCTTAAATAACAGATTCCAGTATTCTCCTGACAAATGATATCCAACTAACTCGGTTATATTGTTCTTTAGTTTCTCTCTTCCTTTTCTTCTGCAGTAGTGGTGATATATTTGATGGTTTCCAGATCATCCCACTTCCTGGAAGTTTCAGAAGATCATTAGTCCATCCATTACATGAAGATAATATCCAGGATCAGAAGGTGACACGTCCATCAAGTATCTTCTTTTAATAAGATTGGTGATATAACTATAATATTCCCTATAACTATAACTACATTATAATTCAGCTCCACATATCCATTTACCCCCATTGACCTTTAATCATGTTCTGATCAAGAATCTATCGACTTAATGAAAGGCCCAGATAGAGTGGATGTGGAAAGGAGGTTTCTAGTAGCATGAGAGTCTCGGACAATATCTTTCTCATCTTTCTGATGAGCTCTTGTTCTAGATTCTCCCACAAAAGAAGACATCTTAGAGTCATACAGTCATAGAATCATAGTGATACAGTGTGGAAACAGGCCCTTCGGCCCAACTTGCCCACACCAACCAACATGTCCCAGCTACACTAGTCCCACCTGCCAGCGTTTGATCCATATCCCTCTAAACATGTCCTATCGATCATCTCCACATCAATTTTGCAAAACCCCTCAGGATCTTGTGTATTTCAACCAAGTTCTCTCTCCATCTGAGGAGCGGTCTGGCCCGAAAGGTCACCCGTCCATGTTGACCAGAGATGCTGCCTGACCCGCTGAGTTACCATAAACTATTGTTTGTAAAGCAGCATCTGCAGTTCCTTGTTTCTCCCTCTCTCATTCTTCTCAACTACAGAAATCCACAAGTCTGGACTGTACAATCTTTCATCACAAACCCATCCATTCCAGGCATCACATAGAAACATAGAAACATCGAAAATAGGTGCAGGAGTAGGCCATTCGGCCCTTCAAGCCTGCACCGCCATTCAATATGATCATGGCTGATCATCCAACTCAGTATCCTGTACCTGCCTTCTCTCCATACCCCCTGATCCCTTTAGCCACAAGGGCCACATCTAACTCCCTCTTAAATATAGCCAATGAACTGGCCTCAACTACCTTCTGTGGCAGAGAGTTCCAGAGATTCACCACTCTCTGTGTGAAAAATGTTTTTCTCATCTCGGTCCTAAAGGATTTCCCCTTTATCCTTAAACAGTGACCCCTTGTCCTGGACTATCCCAACATCAGGAACAATCTTCCTGCATCTAGCCTGTCCAACCCCTTAAGAATTTTGTAAGTTTCTATAAGATCCCCCCTCACGTCTGAAGGAACATCTATGGTCGTCTTTTTGTCCAGTGTTTAGTCAATTAATTTCTCCATTTTATATTGATGCTATGCTCTTCATTTTCATTGGACTTTTGCTTCCCTGCAATAGCTGGTATATTTACCGAAGATAGAAAATATATGTTTAATGTCCCAGCCATGTTTTATTGCCCATAACAAATTCTCTTGGATCTCTGGAACATAAATTTAGTTTTCTCTCTCTTTCCTTTTTTACATAGTCCTGGATGCTTACGACCATCTATATTTTTCTTGCTAATTTATGTCTGAAGAAAGGTCCCAACATGCATTGTCACTTATCCATGTCCTCCAGAGATGCTGCCTAACCTACTGAGTTAACCCAGCACTTTGGGTTTTTTTTGTAAACCAGCATCTGCAGTCCCTTGTGTCTCCTTCTAGTTAATTTATTCCCATTTTACTTATTTTTTGATAATCATTTGCTGATTTCTAATACACCCAATTCATGTGTTCATTGCTCCTCTTGGCAATGTTATAAAATTCCTTTGAGTCTAATATGTTTCTAAATTTGTTTCATTCTTCCTGCAGAGATGCTACTATTCAAGACATTGTAAATCCACGAAGAATCTGAAATAGTTACTTGTTATTTTCCACCTTATTATCTCCCGAAAAACCTTTAATCCAATTTCCTAACATTTTAACCAGTTGTCCACTTGTAATTATGTAATTAATTTCTTTAATTTCAAGATTCAGTTTGGCAAACAGTGTAATGTTCCACTATATCACTTGACTACTAATTAACCTTGTTGTTTTATATAAATCAGGATCCTAACAATTCTGGAAATATTTAATGTACAAATCTTCCAAATTATAATTGCATAAAAATAGTCAACATTAGAAATATTCAGCAGTTTATGCAACATCTGCAAAAACAATAAAGGGAGTTAATATTTCAGGTCAATATTTCAGGAGAAAATGCTTCTTAATTCTTGCTTTGCATTTCTGACAAAATCCTCATTTTCCATGATTAGTTTTTTAGTTGAGTTTAGAGACACAGCGTGGAGACAGGCCCTTCGGCCCACCACGTCTGCACCGACCAGCGATCCCCGTACATTAGCACTACCCTACGCACGAGGGATAATTTACAAGCTTTACCAAAGCCAATTAACCTACAAACCTGTACGTATTTGGTGAGTGGAAGGGAACCGGAGCACCCAGGAAGATAACCAACGCAGGTCACGAGGAGAATGGGCAAATGCCGTTCAGACAGCACCAGTAGTCAGGATCAAACCTGGGTCTCTGGCACAGCAACTCTATGGCCCATAGTCCTACACTAAACATGTTGTTAGAGGCATGCAAGTTATGCCTTTGCCTTTTGCCCCTTATTATCCCATAACTCTGGTCATACTGATTCTGTGTCCTGACCTTTTGATTCAGTCGCACAGTGTAGAATTAATAATAATAATAATAATGGATGGGATTTATATAGCGCCTTTCTAATACTCAAGGCGCTTTACATCGCATTATTCATTCACTCCTCAGTCACACTCGGTGGTGGTAAGCTACTTCTGTAGCCACAACTGCCCTGGGGCAGACTGACGGAAGCGTGGCTGCCAATCTGCGCCTACGGCCCCTCCGACCACCACCAATCACTCACACACATTCACACACAGGCAAATTAGGCCGGTTGGCCCACACCATGCTTTACATCAAACACTTGCTCACACAAATCCCACTTTATTATCTGCACATCCCCACTAAGTCCCCCCCAGAGTCCATCGCGGACTTTATTCACTGGGGGGCAGTTTACGGGGGTTAATTAACCGGGCAGCCTACTTGTTTTTGAGACATGGGAGGAAACTGGAGTAACTAGGGGCGACCCGCTGAACAGGCAATTTTCACACAGTAGACATCAGAGGTCCAGATTGAACTCTGGTCACTGGAGCTGTGAGGCAGCAGAACGACGAGCTGAACCATTATGCTGTCTTTGAACCAAGATCATTCCCCACTATTGCCCTTAAGACATCCTTTTTATCAGTGTTATCCCATTCCTCCTTCATTTTGCCAGCCCATTTTAAGCATCACATTTTCTGGATTAATTAGAAACATTCGCTTGGCCTCCGGAAAATAAAACCTCATCTTGGCTGTCAGATCAAAACCCATTTGTCTCATTGATTAATCTAACATGATTTGGAATGTTTCTTGAAATCATTCAAAGACTCCCTAATTTTTGTTTCAGATTTTTCCTAATTAGATTTTTGTTCAGAAACTTACCATCTTCTTCTCATATTCTGATCATTATTGGCCCAGACTGCCCTTTGATCAATCGCCTTGGATTTACTCTTTACTTTTCACCTCTCGGAGCTTAGTATATAGTTTAGTTTCGAGAAACAGCTCTGAAACAGGCCGTTTGGCTCCCCGAGTCAATAGACAATAGACAATAGGTGCAGGAGTAGGCCATTCGGCCCTTCAAGCCAGCACCGCCATTAAATGTGATGACTGGTCATCCCCAATCAGTACCCCGTTCCTGCCTTCTCCCCATATCCCCTTATACCGCTATCTTTAAGATCCCTATCTAGCTCTCTCTTGAAAGTATCCAGAGAACCGGTCTCCACCACCCTCTGAGGCAAAGAATTCCTCAGATTCACCACCCTTTGACTAAACGTATTTCTCCTCATTCGAGGTTATAACCTCTAGTCCTAGACTCTCCCACTGGTAGAAACATCCTCTCCACATCCAGTCACTATTCTGTATGTTTCACTGAGGTTCCCCCTTCATTCTTCTAAACGCCGGCGAGTACAGGCCCAGTGCTTTCAAACGCTTATCATATGTTAACATCATATGTTAACACCTCCCATCACAGCGATTATATGATCCAGCACATGAGAGGCAAAGATGAGGTTGTCGCATTCATAAGCCTGTGCAGCAAGAAGTGATGAGTGCTTCCTCTGAGTGCATTTACCATCACCAAAACCAATCATTAGCCAATTTGGTTCACTCCACATGATGCCAAGCACCAGCTAAGTGCGCTAGATACAAGATTGGTCAATGCCTCAACTGTATTAATGACAATCTGTACTCCAGTACCAGTTATAGAGTCATACCGTGTGGAATCAGGCCATTCGGCCCAACTTGCCCACTGCGACCAACATGTCCCATCTACACTACAGCCACCTGTCTGCATTTGGCCCATATCTCTCTAACCATAAGCACATCCGCCACCATAGATGAGGCTCACACCAGGGTCTCATCCATACCCCGTAACACTGCTCTCTCTCCCCATCCCCGCACACGCAACAAGGGCAGAGTCCCTCTGGTCCTCACCTTTCACCCCACCAGCCGGCAAATACAACACATAATCCTCCGCCATTTCCGCCAGCTGCCACCTCCAACGTGACCCCACCACTCGCCACATCTTCCCATCTCCCCCCATGTCTGCCTTCCACAAAGACCGCTCCCTCCGCAACTCCCTCGTCAATTCTTCCCTTCCCTCCCGCACCACCCCCTCCCCGGGCACTTTCCGTTGCAACAGCAAGAAATGCAACACCTGTCCCTTCACCTCCCCCCTCGACTCCATTCAAAGTCCCAAGCAGTCGTTCCAGGTACGACAAAGGTTCACCTGTATCTCCTCCAACCTCATCTACTGCATCCGCTGCTCTAGATGTCAGCTGATTTACATCGGTGAGACCAAGCGTAGGTTGGGCGATCGTTTCGCCGAACACCTCCGCTCAGTCCGTAATAACCTACCTGACCTCCCGGTGGCTCAGCACTTCAACTCCCCCTCCCATTCCCAATCCGACCTCTCTGTCCTGGGTCTCCTCCATTGCCAGAGTGAGCAACAGCGGAAATTGGAGGAACAGCACCTCATATTCCGTCTGGGGCCCTTGCGTCCTTATGGCATTAACATTGAATTCTCCCAATTTGGCTAGCCCGTGCTGTCTCCTCCCCTTCCTTAACCCTCTAGCTGTCTCCTCCCACCCTCCCATCCGCCCGCCCTCGGGCTCCTCCTCCTCCTCCCCTTTTCCTTCTTTCTTTCCCCACCCCCCATCAGTCTGAAGAAGGGTTTCGGCCCGAAACGTCGCCTATTTCCTTCGCTCCATAGATGCTGCTGCACCCGCTGAGTTTCCCCAGCAATTGTGTGTACCCTCTCTCTAACCATAAACCAGTTGCGCCTCTGGAGTGTGTCATCAACGATCTCTCGTATAACTGGTGGGGCTGATGTTGTCGCTATCCCCGTGGTGAGCCCTGTCAACTGACCTCATTCAGGTGAACGACAACAAACAGAGATAGCAGCAGCGCCGCAGCTTGGCGCCAACCCGGGGCATGCGCCCTTTTTAGGGCGGGGACCTACGAATGTCGAACCGGACGGCATCACCATGCCGCAGACTTCTGCTGCCTCAAACGCAAGAAGCAGAAGTATAACTGGTATTGTCCATCACACAAAGAAGGGTGGTTCTGGCCATCCCAGCCCCACGACAAACAACACTCTCAGGAGAGTATCGTGGGTCTATACATCTTTAGATGTTTCAACAAGATATTTCATTTGACCATAAGGTGGGAATGTACGCTGATGATTGCACAGTGCATATTCCGATTCACAATTTCTCAGCAAATGAACCAAACCATTGCACCATAGATGCTGCCTCACCCGCTAGGTTTCTCCAGCATTGTTGTCTACCTGCACTAAAAGACCATTTCCGTGCCAGTTCCCTATTATTCAACTCCACCATTTTTCAAAAATCTCTCTCCACCTTCAATATTTCCAAAGATTCAGCCTCCACAACCATGCAGTGACGAGAACTGCTGAGATTCACCTTCTTGTTTTGTTTGGAGAAATGTCCGCACTCCTCCATTCTAATTGCCCTGCAATTATCTTATAACTGCAGTCTCTTGTTCGAGACCCTCCCACCGCTGAAAACATCTCAATATCTACTCTGTCCTGACCCCTCAGAATCATGCATCTCAATAAGGCTCCCTGTCATTCTCCGCACTCCAAGGAATACAAGCCCAACCTACCTAGCATCTGTATTCTTTGCAGCATCATGATAATGACCAGACAATGTCTATTGATGTGGTTTCAGAGATAAATATTGCTCGCAGGACTCAGGCATCTCCGGAGTTCTTTTTATACCAAAGCACATAGTGCTGAATGAAAGCTGCTCTGTCCAAATATTGAATGGAAATGAGAAAGCTGATCTTAAGCCAAACCTTTCGATGCATGAATGGCCTTGGATTGATAAATTGCCAAATCCATTCCGCCACTTAAAAAGCATGGGAGAGATAGACTAGGAAATTATAGGCATTAGTCTGGCATCAACCAGGGAGAATTGACTGCAATCTGTTATTAGCAGCAGAATAACTGAGCATTTGAATAAACATGAATTATCAGAGAGAAGTCATTATAGTGAAAGATGAGGGAGTTTCTATGGGTATTATATTTGTATCTCAAAGATGTTCATAAGATAATTGGTAATGACAATTAGAGTGCATGGGCTTGGAAGCAACCTGCTCAGGAGGAAAAGGGACTGGTTAGATTGGAGAGTAGGAATAACTGAGGTGCAATCAAATTGGCAGGACGTGACAAGGTTTATTCCAGCTCTGGGATCTCAACATTTCTTCGCATTATGAATTATTGAGAGAAAGAACCATGAGCCAATAATCCAGTCGTTGGTGATCAAATGTAGCGTGAATGGGAGCAGAAAGTTGCAAATACATCAATTTGATTCAATGAGTGGGAAAAACTAGAACAGATTGAGTTTAATGTGGGAAAGAGGGAAGAAGATGAGACTTTATTGCCTTCCATTACAGTGAAGACTGTGGGGAATCCACTGCGGTGGATGTTTATGTTAACTTTTATGTAGTTGAGTGTCTTGCTTTTTTTTAAGTATAGCTGTATGGTAATTCGAATATCACTGTGACAAAAGACCTTTGAAACCTTTGATCTCCAGTTTTGGACATCCTTGCTATTGAGGGACTTTTAATGTAGGTGGGGGCAAGCCCATTGAGGGCTTTGTAGATAAAGCCTTTGTAGACTCAGCGGGACAGTCCCGCCATCCCGGGAATTAACCTTGTGAACCTATGCTGCACACTCTCATCCACCACTCCACCTCCAGGTCCCTCAGATCAGCCGACTTGGGGTTGCTGAATATCCCGCGGTCTAGGCATAAGCTCAGGGGCGACCGAGCCTTTGTGGTTGCAGCTCCTAGACTGTGGAACAGCATCCCCCTTCCCATCGACTCCTTTAAGTCAAGACTAAAAACTTATCTGTACTCCCAAGCCTTTCCTGATGTCCTCTGAGCGAGGGCTATATGTATATATGTATGTAGTTTGTTTGTTTGTACTATTCTTATAACAAATGTAAAGCACTTTGGCCAACGAGAATGTGCTATATAAATAAATGTGACTTGACTTGACTTGACTTGACTTCAGCACTGGGGTCAAGGAAAGAGCGTTCACATCGCAGCCCTGTTTCCACCAATCTTTCCACCACCACGCACAAGAAGCACAAGAAGTACAAGAAGGGCAAGACAGATGCAGATGCCGAGAAGTGTGTTCAACTCTGGCTGAACAACTTCTAATCTTGTGTGTGTAGACTTGACAAGAAGAGACTCCAGCATTTTGTGTCTATCTAAGACTTTGTATGTTTGGAGGAGACTACAAAGATTGTAAAGGTTTGGAAAATATCACGTGGACATAGAGTCATACGGCATGGACACAGTCCCCTCAACCCAACTTGTCTATGTCAACCAAGGTGCCTCATCTAAGCAATTCCCATTTGCCTGCATTTGGCCCTTGACCCTCTAAATCCTTCCTGTCTATGTGCCTGCCCATGTCTAGTAAATGCTGTTATTGTATCTGCCTCAACTACCTCCTCTGGCAGCTTGTTCCATACACATACCACCCTCTCAGTGAAAAAGTTACCCCTCAGATTAAAATTAAATCTTTCCCCCTTCACCTTAAACCTATGTCCTCTGGTCCACAATTCACCCACTCTGGGCCAGGGACTCTACCCGTTCTGTGAGCCAGCAGAGTTGGAAGCACTCATCGATGGATGGTGTACAGTGTAAGTCCAGACAGGATGGGGTCACTGAGTACAAAGGTAACAAACTCTTTGGCCGGAACAGCAACAGGCAATGAGCTGAGAGAATTGCATGCAGGCATTTTAATGGTGAGGTTATGAAGTCCAATTTGATTATTTTACATTAAGTTGAATGATTGTAAATAACTTTCTGTCAGATTCAATTTGATGGCATCACTGTAAACAGTCTGCCTTGAATCCAGACATGGTGTTGGCGACTGGTGTTGAGCAGGGAGGGCGGTTGTCAGTGGGACTGATGTCTGAGGCTGGTTCAAGTGAGGTTAATGAAGATGGACAAGGCATGTGTTAAGAGTCGAGATGGATCCTTGTCAGCTGGGAATCCCCCCCTCCCTCCCTCCACTAAAAGTCAGTTAACCAGTTCATAACAATGTATCTCATAGAAACATATAAAATTCTTAAAGGATTGGACAGGCTAGATGCAGGAAGAATGTTCCCGATGTTGGGGGAGTCCAGAACCAGGGGTCACAGTTTATGAATAAGGGGTAGGCCATTTAGGACTGATATGAGCATGGTGCATGGTGATGTAGGCAGTGATGCGCAGTCGCCCGCGGCACCCCAGGATTTTGGGATGTACAAAACCTGTTAATGGGTGCCTTTTCACATTGTAACAGATCTAGATGTTTATAGACACGAATAGCTGGAGTAACTCAGCGGGACAGATGAAGGGTCTCGACCTGAAACGTCACCCATTCCTTCTCTCTAGAGAAGCTGCCTGTCCTGCTAAGTTACTCCAGCTGTTTGTCTCTATCCTTGAGTTAAACCAGCATCTGCAGTTCCTTCCTACACACAGAGGGAGATGTTTTATTGGAGCCACTCAAATAAAATGGCACTTGATGACTTCAAAGCAGAAAGAGATGTTGGAGATGGGCTGGTAATTCGTGGATCGTTTTGAAAAGGGAGGTGATTTGCAAGGTAATCGTCGATATCCGATGAAAGAGAACTGTGACATTTGTGCTTAACACTGGTAGGAAGGATGGAGTGATGCATGGCAGGAATATGATGAGGGACTATCACCTGGGCAAAAGCCTAAGTAGCTTAATGCATTAGAATAAGTAAAGGGTCCATTGTACACGCCTGATTGAATAGCATTGTCACTGAGAGATCTTGTGCATTTTGCTAACAATGATATAATTTGTTGCCTCTGCTACGAAAATGAGAATAACCCTGCGTCAACGGGGAATTAAATACAGAAACTGCTATCGCTGGAAGCATTGTCTTTACTCATTAGACTAATGGCAATGCCAACATTTTCAAAGAAGGTTATGACAACATGAGGATTCTATTCATCTGTGGCAAGATTGTTCTTGCAAAATATGGCTGGAAATAAGAATCAAATAGTGTTTTGTCCAATTTAATTTCTCAAGCATTAAATCAGGAGAATTAATTGGAATTTGATCCTTGTGTATTAGGTTGAATGATTGTAAATAGTTTTCTGGCAGGCAATGGAAATCGCCTGTAATGACACAGGAGCTCAGAGTGAAGGGGAGGGGAAGAAATCACTGCGCTATGAACCGCATTATTTGAGTCTATTTGTTTTACGAGGGCTGAATCTGCATTCACACTGAAATGGTTTAGGGCAAAACACTCCATCTTGCAGGATGCACAGTGTGGAGTATTTGTCCATTTCCTGCTGTCAACTCCATGATCTGATTGTCAAATTAAATTCACCCACCTCGGGTTTTAGCTGTTTGTTCCTGCTTGATCTCTCTTGCACAGTTTCGTTGTGAGCTTAGCCTATTAATATCTCTAATTTGACAAGTGTGAAATACAATAACCATGGTCATTAGGGGATCAAATTGTAAGGAGTTCTGTAGAAGACAAGAATGGGATTAGTTGAAATTGGCCATGCTGTCGACGTGGTTTCAGTTCAGTTTAGTTCAGAGATACAGTATGGAAACAAGCCCTTCAGCCCACGGAGTCCGCGCCGACCAGTGATACATCAGGAGGTGCAACTCCAGAGCCAATAAAATCATGGGAGTCCCCTTCCACCCCAGCAACGGACTGTTCCAGCTGCTACGGTCAGGCAAACGCCTCCGTTGCCATGCGGTGAGAACGGAGAGGTTGAGAAGGAGTTTCTTCCCAGAGGCCATTCGGACTGTAAACTCCTATCTCACCAGGGACTAACTTTACTGGACCACTCTACTGCTTTTTTTTAAATTGCTGTTTTTTCCCTTTTTCCTTCCGCCCACATTATTTAATATGGAAAAGAATATGTGATTCTGTTACATTCTGTTTGTTTGGTTGTTTGTTTGTTTGTCTTTTTGCACAAAGTCCGCGAGCATTGCCACGTTTCATTTCACTGCACATCTCGTATGTGTATGTGACGAATAAACTTGACTTGACTTGACATTAACACTACCCTGCTCACACTAGGGACAATTTACATTTACACCAAGCCAATTAAACGACAAACCTATATGTCTTTGGAGGGCGGGGGGAAAGCCGAAGTTCTCGGAGAAAACCCACGTGGTTACGGGTAGAATGTACAAAATCCGTACAGACAGCACCCGTAGTCAGGATGGAATCTGGGTCTCTGGCGCTGTAAGGCAGCAACTCTACCGCTGTGCCACCCATGGTGTAAGCTAGTGTCTTTTATTCTGCTAATGGTTCAGGTTTATGTCTGCTGTCTAAAGAAAGAAGACAAATATTAACCTCAACTCCTTGATTAAGTCATGCCACCCCTTGACTGCAGTGTCAATCCATCCTTATGGCCCAATTATTCACCGTATTTAGCTGTCTTACTCCTGGGCAATCTATACTGTATATCTTGGTTCAGGATATGGCTTATCTGGACAATAAACGTCTAATGTGTATATGCCTTGCAATTAACCCTCTCCAAATCAGGCCTTTGCATTGATTCTAACTGTGTAGTACATCATAAGAATGCAAGAAATTGAAGCAGAATGAGGCCATTTGTCTTTTTGAACCTGCTCTATCATTTTGTGTGATGATGTCTATCTTGTGCCCCTCACCTCTTTTCACTCGCTCCACTGTCCTCTGAGGTTTTGAAAGCTTATCACTCAGCAATTTTACAAAGACTGAGCACGCAGGTAGAGAATTCCAAAGATTTACTGCTGTCTGTGTAGTTTTAGACAATAGACAATAGACAATAGGTGCAGGAGTAGGCCATTCGGCCCTTCGAGCCAGCACTGCCATTCAATGTGATCATTGCTGATCATCCCCAATCAGTACCCCGTTCCTGCCTTCTCCCCATAGCCCCTGACACCGCTATCTTTAAGATCCCTATCTAGCTCTCTCTTGAAAGTATCCAGAGAACTGGCAGAGAATTCCACAGACTCACAACTCTCTGTGAGAAACAGTTGTTTCCTCGTCTCCGTTCTAAATGGCTGACCACTTATTCTTAAACTGTGGCCCCTGGTTCTGGACTCCCCCAACATTGGGAACATGTTTCCTTGCTCTAGCGTGTCCAAACCCTTAACAATCTTATATGTTTCAATAAGATACCCTCTCATCCTTCTAAACTCCAGAGTGTACAAGCCCAGCCGCTCCATTCTCTCAGCATCATCTCAGTCCTGAAGGTCTAATTCCTTATTGTCTGAATGCACCTCTCATTCCAAAGGAAATGCCAACTCCTTATTGATCCTATAGTATTCTCCGGCACTTTGGAGACTGAATGGAGACCTGATTGAAGTATATAAAGTCATGAGAGGTACCGATAGGGTAGACCGTCCAGCTTTAAGGTGGGAGTGGCGAAGTTTAAAAGGAGATGGGTGGTGCAACTTATTTGACACAGAGGGTGGCGAGTGCTTGGAACAGGGGTGGTGGTGAAGGCAGATACGATAGTGGCATTTCAGAACCTTTAGATAGGCACATGGATATAGAGTCATCGAGTCATCGAGTCACACTGGCCAACTTGTCCCAGCGACACTAGTCCCACCTGCCTGCGCTTGGTCCATATCATAGAAACATAGAAAATAGGTGCAGGAGGAGGCCATTCGGCCCTTCGAGCCAGCACTGCCATTCATTGTGATCATGGCTGATTGTCCCTAATCAATAACCCGTGCCTGTCTTCTCCCCATATCCCTTGATTCTACTAGCACCCTAGAGCTCTATCTAACTCTCTCTTAAACCCATCCATTGATTTGGCCTCCACTGCCCTCTGTGGCAGGGAATTCCACAAATTCACAACTCTCCGGGTGAAAACGTTTTTTTCTCACCTGCAAACCTGTCGTGTCTGTGCAGGGAATGGATCACGTGCAGGCAGAGGGCACAGACATTATGGGCCAAAGGGCCTGTCCTATGTTCTATGTCATTTGCATATTCCAATTTAGCATTATTTCTTCCAATTTCTGTCCACATTAAACTCTGAACAACATGGTCTCATTTTTTTCTTTGAGTTTGTGAGTGTTGATTTGAGGAAACCTGGTTTGGATTTACCATATTAACAGAGTCATTTCATCACCTCTGACTGTGTGATTAGTAACAGCAAGAGAGTGTTTGGTGCCTTTCTATTGCTGGTACAAATCTCACATCAATATACAGTCTTGCTTGTGTGAACAATCCGCAGCAATGCAATTTAGACACTGATGAATTCTGAAGGGAGGGATGTTGTTTACTACTTTATTACCATCGTGGAAGGAGGAACTCGCTGCGAGTTGGAGCAGACTTACTTGGTTTTGTTGCAATGTGAATTTCCCTGAGGCTCACAAGTTGGCACTGAGACACTCAGTTAAAAGTCAAGGAGAGGGGCTTTACTCTAATCTGCCCCAGAGTTCTTGGTGTGGCTTAAGTTAGATTGCACTGCTAAGCAATAGGCCCAATGGCAATAGCAGTGTTTGTTATTAGTTTTGCTGGTGTTTTGAGGCTAATATTGTCACAATATTTCTGACAGTTACTTTAACGAGATCCAGCCCATTACACCCGTGTAAAAATAAAAACCAAGAATTCCAAGTAATAGGTCAATAGAACCAAACGTACAAGAAATAGCTTGGGAATGGATCATGAGAGGAATGGATCAGGGGGACGCAATGTCTCGTGCCCAGAGTAGGGGACTCGAGAACCAGAGGGCATAGGTTTAAGGTCAAGGGGGAAAGATTTTATAGGAATCTGAGGAATAACTTTTTCACACAAAGTGTGGTGGGTGTATGGAATGAGCTGCCCGAGGAGGTCGGTGAGGTTCTATTGCAATGTTCAAGAAGCAATAGGGCAGGTTAATGGCTTAGAGGGATATGGGCCAAATGCAGGCAAGTGGGACTAGTGTAGGTGAGACAGGTTGGTCGGTGTGGACAAGTTGGGCCAAAGGGCCTGTTTCCACACTGTATCACTCCATCTATAACAACAACTAGGAATCAAACCCTGCTATATATTAAATACCTGTTTCATTTGTGGCTGTTTTACTGCATTAAAATCAATGGAGAACCTGTCCAAGGTTGTTTGAATAGATTTCTCGCTCTAAATGTTGTTGCTTCGTGCTTCGTTGTTGCAAGTGCCTGAGCACAGCAGTTAACACTACTGTGAATGGCAGTACATGGCTTTCACACAGAGGTGTGGGGCCCATAGACGCTGCAGGCATCTCCGTGCAAAGCCTGAGCCAGGTGCGTGACTGTAGCCATCCACCTATGTGTTCCTCTCACCCATGGCTTACCAGAGGTAACCTGCAGCCAACTCACAAGACTATTGAGGTTTGTTTAGAGATACAGTGCTGAAACAGGCACTTCAGTCCACACATCAACCATTCATTCACACTAGTTCTATGTTATCCTGCTCTCTCATCCACTCCCTACACATCAGGAGCAATTTTCCAGAGGCCAACTAACCTACAAGCCCCCACGTCTTTGGGATGTGGGTCGAAACCCAGAGCGCCCGAAGAAAACCCACACGGTCACAGGGAGAACGTGCAAACTCCACACAGATCACATCCGAGGTCAGGATCGAACCCGGTTCTCTGGCGCTGGGAGGCAGCAGCTCTACCAGCTGCACCGCTGTGCTGTCTTATTGCAAAAACTCAGCTGCACACTGGATGTTGATGACCTCATGGCTCACCTTGGAATACCTGTGGTGAGAAGGCAATGGGTAAGGTGGCCATTATCTTTGCTGCAGGCCTGTACATGTGAGAGATCTCAGTAATAGCCTCCTCAGCAAAGTGTAGGTTCTTTGCACACGACTTCCCAGTGAAAGAAAAGTAGAGAAGAACTCCGCAGTGGATGTGACACTCCTGGTTTCTTTACCCTGTCCCAACACTTCGGTCCCTGATTTCCGTGGTCTATTTTGCTGGATGTTTAGAAACCAGGCAAAACGACCAGCGCACAGCCTGCTAAACATCAGTCTATTTATCTGAACAAGTGCAATGTGCAGCTGGTAAAATATCTGCTTGTCAAACTTTTGAAGCAAATAGATTAGGGATTGCCCAGGAATCAACCATCTGGAAACATTATCCTGGAAGCACTACAATCTCTTCCACAATACTCTGGTTGTGACATCTTGTGATGAATGAGGTCAGGCCAATGGGATGTTTGGAAATCAAAATAAGTATTGCTAGATGTTCAGGTTATTCTGGGCTATGAACATTCAATAGAAGAAGATTATATTGAATGCTTGTAAAATAATGTTAGGGCAAAATTAGAGTATTGCTTTCAATTGTGGTCACAGAGTTTCTTCCCAGATGCCATTAGGACTGTAAACCCCTATCACACAGGGACTAACTACTGTACCACTCTACTGCTTTTTAAAAAATTGCTGGGGTTTTTTTTCCCCTTTTTCCTTCCGCCCACAATATTTAATATGTAAAAGAATATGTGATTCTGTTATATTGTTTGTAGTTTGTTTGGTTGTTTGTTTGTTTGTCTTTTTGCACAAAGTCCGCGAGCATTGCCACTTTTCATTTCACTGCACATCTCATATGTGTATGTGACGAATAAACTTGACTTGACTTGAGGAAAATTTTACTTTCAGGGTTGAGACATTTCAGCTACAAGGCTATAATGGAGAAGTTGGGAGTTGTTCTTCTTGTGGAGAGATGTGATTGAGAAGCACGAGACATGATTGGGATGTTTTTGGTCAGGTCGATAAACAGCTCCATCAGTGGAGGTGTTCAAGAACCAGAGAACAAGCTGTCAAAATATTCAGGAGCAAGTTGAGGAATATATATATGAAAGAACTGCAGATGCTGGTTTCAACCAAAGGTAGACACAAAATGCTGGAGCAACTCAGCGGGACAGGCAGCATCTCTGGGGAGAAGGAATGGGTGATGTTTCTACAGAAAACGCCACCCATACCTTCTCTCCAGTGATGCTGCCTGGCCCGCTGAGTTACTCCAGCATTTTGTGTCTATCTTTGAGGAATATATATACTTTTTATACGCAGTGGGTCAAATTCTTTTAAAGTAATATGGATACCAACACAATTTCTTTTCGAGGAGTCCAAGAGTTGTACAGCACAGAACCCGGGCGTTTGGCTCTCCATGTTCATGCTAAGCTTTTGACCTTCAAAACTAATCCCATTTGCCAGTGTCCTTCAAAGCTATACCTATTCAAGTGATTCTCTCAATGTATCTTAAAAGTAGTGATTTTATCTGATTCTACCTCCTCCTCCGGCAGCGTTTTCTAGATATCGACCGTTCTCATCAAGAGGTTGCAGCGAATCTTCCGATCAGCTGAGAAGGTTATTGGCTGCAACCTTCCCTCCATTGACGAACTGTACACTGCAAGGGCCAGGAAGCGAGTGGGTAAGATCATCTCTGACCCCTCTCACCCTGGCCACAAGCTCTTTGAATCACTTCCCTCTGGAAGGCGACTCCGGACTGTCAAAGCCGCCACAGCCAGACATAAAAACAGCTTTTTTTACACGAGTAGTAGCTCTACTCAATAACCAAAAATCTGTAGCCTCCTTTTGCTCTGGTATTTTATTTAATTCACATGTTTAATCGATAATATTTTATTATTAATGTTTAATGTTTTATGTGCCATTCCTAACTGTCACTGTATGTCATGTTGTCACTTGCGGGCGGAGCACCAAGACAAATTCCTTGTATGTGAATATACTTGGCCAATAAACTTATTCAAACTCAGTATAAAGTTATTTCCTCTTTAAAGCTCCTTATCTGAATACAATATCCTCTTGTTTTTGCATTTTCAACATGGGGAGAAAAATGACCATCTAGACTCATATAATCTGGTCACCTCTCAGCCTTTATTTGCTCTCAGGAAAACATGAAGACCCAACAAGTAAAGTCCTCCAATTCCAGGAACATCTTATTGAATCTCCTCTGCACACTCTCCAGCACCCGTCCTAAGGTGTTGTATCCAGAATAGCACACATCACTCTAAAGAGTGTTTTGCACACACTATACCCTCACCTATAAACATGCCATAGTTTGTTCTTCACCAGCCTATCTACGGTGATGTTACTATCAGGGAACAAAAATGTATTGAAAGAGAATAATTGTAAAGGGCCTGTCCCACTTGGACGACCTAATCCACGAGTTTAGAAGACCCTAGACGAGTTGAAAAAAATGTCACGGTCGTGTTGACTCGCCAAAGTAAAAGACCTCCTACGACTATGTCTACCACCTCCTACGACCCCCCTCGACCTCAGTCTTCCACACCTAAGACCAACTACAATTAGCTACGAGTGGAAATGATCACATGATAAAATTATGTCATGTTTGCATTTTTTTTCTCGGGCCAGTTACCGACCTACGACTATCTACAACTACCTGCGACTACCATCACGACCTACCTACGACTATCTACAACTACCTGCGACTACCATCACGACCTACCTACGACCTATCTATGAGTAAAAAGTATCCATTTTTTCCATGCCGACCGTTTTTTTACTCGTGGACATTTTTTTATCAGGCTGGAAAAAACGCCGCAACCTACTTGAGGCCACGAGTACGCGGAGACCACTCACGAGCATGAGGAAGAGTGACCTACAACCTCCTATGACCTCCTACGACATCGAGGCGACCATGCTGCGAGTGTGAGTCAAGAGCAAACTCGACAGAGGTCGCCAATTAGGTCGTAAAAGTGGGACAGGGGCTTAAGAAATATGCAAGACACCAAGGAAAGAACAAGAGAATGGAGGGGATTACATGGTGTCAACGGGCTGAATGGCCTCTTTCTGCATGATAGCAGTCCTTTGGTCCTATCCTCTCTGATTCCCTCATCCAGTAGATCAGTTGGCCTTTAGCCACAAGTGTGCACTAAACTCCTGGCCCCCGTTTTAAGAGCTTCATCAGTGCAAGAATTCTACGCCACTGCAACTTTTCAAAAAGTAAACAGCGATGGCTAGTTCCCCAAAGCAGAGGAGGCTTTGCTGAAACGTCAAGGCAACACGCGCTAGTATTGGGCATCGTTAATTTAGAATCCAATGTTCATGGAACGACCACTGATCGCAGGCAGAGGCCCTTGGGAAACTTTAGTAAGTGATGAGAGCGATGAGAAATCAGTAACAGTGACTCTTCACTAAGAGACCTGCCAAAACTCAAAGCGCTGCAAGAGAGAAAGGAAAGGTCATTAAATGAACTCATTTCATATCGATTGTTCTGTAAAGAGAATTCCAAGAAAGATCAAAGTTCTGTAAAGTTTGTGCTAATAAAGCACTGTAATGGAGAGCTCTAGTAAATATCATCTGATCTAATTTGAGATTACCCTTTTGTGCATCTTATTGACTAGGTAACTGCACACATTGCAACACTAACCACAAATGTGGGCTGCACATGAAGGCTGCCAAACCCCTGCTGGTGATCAATCACACACATGCTCTCCTGTGTCAGTCCCTTTGAATTGTTTAAGGGCCTGTCCCACTTCCACGACCTAATTCACAACCTTTTTTACTCATGGACATTTCTCATCATGTTGTAAAAACGCCCCGACCTACTTGATGTCACGAGTACCTACGACTAGCGTCACGACCTGCTACGACCTACGTACGACCTCCTACGACCTACCTACGACCTCCAACGACCTAGTGACGACCATGCTGCGAGTACGAGTCAAGGGCAAACTTGGCAGAGGGCGTGAATCAGGTCGTGAAAGTGGGACAGGCCCTTGCGGTGGAGTCTGGCATCAGACAGTGCCAGATCCTAATGATACAAAGGGAAAGGGTTATGACGTCCATGAAATGGGGCAACGAGGCCTCTGGTTATTACAACAGATTGCTCGAGTAATATTGTAGCAAGGAACTGCAGATGCTGGTTTAAACCGAAGATAGGCACCAAATGCTGGAGTAACTCAGCGGGACAGGCAGCATCTCTGGAGAGAAGGAATGGGTAACGTTTTTTCAGGGTCTTGACCAGCAACCTCATCCATTCCTTCCATCCAGAGATGCTGCCTGTCCCGCTG
Organism: Amblyraja radiata; assembly: GCF_010909765.2. Taxonomy (NCBI): domain Eukaryota; kingdom Metazoa; phylum Chordata; class Chondrichthyes; order Rajiformes; family Rajidae; genus Amblyraja; species Amblyraja radiata. Next base: position 11,655,809 of record NC_045992.1, on the reverse strand, counting down.
AGTTACTCCAGCATTTAGTGTCAATGCTCGAGTAATATGTTCACTCATTTCCGCTGAACATCCAAACCGTTTTCATGCATTGCTTATTGTTGAAGTCCATATTAAAAGATTCAGATCCAAGGCATTTTGAAAAGTCAGTCAGCATTGACAAATCAGTCGGTATTAATCACAGCTCTGTCATACTGTTTCAGTGAAGTAGTCAGTTAATTTAATTTAGAGATAGAGCATGGAAACAGGCCCCTCGGCCCATCAAGTCCACGCCAGCCGTCGGTCACCCGTTCATACTTGTTCTATGTTATCCCACATTTGCACACTTGGAGTGATTAATCTACAAACCCGCATGTCTCTGGTGTGTGAAGGGAATCCGGATCATCCAGTGGAAACCCATGCAGTCACAGTGTAACCATGCAAACTCCACACAAACAGCACTCAAAGTCAGGATCAAACCCCCGGGTCTCTGGCAGTGAGAGGCAGCGGCTTTACCAGCTACGCCACTGTGCTGCCCTAGTTAGGGCTGGTGTTGGGGTGTTAGTCGGTGTGGCTGGGTTTGTGTCAGTGAGAGTTTTAATTGCTCTGTCAAGGGCTGTGACAGTCAGGGTGTTGTTGTCAACAGTGGTGTGTCTGGGTTTAATGTTCATAGAGTCATAGAACCATAGGGCGATACAGTGTAGAAACAGGCCCAACTTGCCCACGTCGGCCAACATGTGCCAGCTACACTTGTCCCAACTGCCTGCGCTTGGTTCATATCCCTCCAAACCTGTCTTATCTATGTACCTGTCTAACTGTTTCTTAAACATTGGGATAGTCCCAGCAATCATCTCCTCTGGCAGCTTGTTCCATACACCCACCACCCTTTGTGTGAAAAAGTTACCCCTCAGATTCCTATTAAATCTTTTCCCCTTCACCTTGAACCCATGTACTCTGGCCCTCGATTCCCCTACTCTGGGCAAGAGACTCTGTCCATCTACCCGATTTATTCCTCTCGTGATTTTATACACCTCTGTAAGATCACCCCTCCTGCGCTCCAAGGATTAGAGACCCAGCACACTCAACCTCTCCCTATAGCTCACACTCTCTAGTCCTGGCAACATCCTCGTAATGTTGTTGGTTGTATCCAGGGGTTGTGTCAAGGGCTGAGTTGGACGGTGTGTTCAGATCTGGAGCTGACTGCAGTGGAGAGGTTTGTGTGGTGTGCGCTGGGTTCGAGGAAGGCTGGCTTCACACACACTCTGTGCTATTTGATGCTAACTGGGTGCTGGCTCATTAAACCCAGAACAATATCCAGCAGCCATTCTGAGGAGAGCTGCACATTGACTGTGTTTGGCTGATAAGCTGCATCTAACCAGTTGCAGATGTAGAGAAAGAACCTGATGCTCTTCAGTTCCAAATGAAGGCAAAATAATCGATCTAAATAGGGATGCAGAACAGGTGGCGAATGGGATCGGGAATGAGTGCTCCAGTAAACCACTGTGGATCAGCTCAGATGAAGTTAGCAATGAAGATCATTTGTCAACAGCCCGAGATTTCAGTCACTTTCACTACAGACTTCCTCAATGAGCAACAGTGAGACCATTTTCACTGCTTCATCTCAGTAATGTTGTTCTCACTGTGGGCGATGTTCCCCCTGGACAGGCAATATCCACGAAACGTACCGAATAGTAAAAGGCTGAAAAGGATGTTTCCATTAGAGGGAGAATCTCAGACCAGAGGTGATAGCCTCAGAATAAAGGGCCGTCCCTTTAGGAAGGAGACGAGGAGGAACTTCTTTAGTCAGAGGGTGGTGAATCTATGGAATTAATTGTCACAGAAGGCTTTGGAGGCCATGTCAAAGGATATTTCTAAGGCAGAGATTGATAGATTCTTGATTAGTATGGGTATCAGGGTTATGGGGAGAGCAGGAGAATGGAGTTGAGAGGGAATGATAGGTCAGCCATGATCAGACAGCAGAGTAGACTCAATGGGCCGAATGGCCTAATTTTTGTCCTATAACTTAGGGTGGAATAGTCACTTCAAAAGCCTGATTAGTAATTAGTTGAGCCCGGGGCATGGGTCCTGTGCGCTTGTTTGTGAGTGAGGCTGATTTATGTGCAGGGAGTAGAGCTATGGTTTGCGTTATGCAGGGTTATTCAAGACCCTGATGATTAATGGGAAGAAGTTGTTCTTGAATCTAGAAATCATGGTTCTCAAGCTCCTGTATAGTTTCCCCAATGGTAGCAGCAGGATGAGACCATGGCTAGGGTAGTGCAAATGTGTAGGAAGGAACTGCCGCTGCTGGTTCAAACCGAAGAAAGACCCAAAAAGCTGGAATAACTCAGCGGGACAGGCAGCATCTCTGGAGAGGGTGACGTTTCAGGTCAGGACCGTTCTTCAGACTAAGGGAAAAGAGAGAAATATTGATGATGATGTGGAGAGATAAAGAACAATGAATGAAAGATATGCAAAAAAGTAATGATGATAAAGGAAACAGGCCATTGGGGTCTTGACTTGAAACGTCACCCATTCCTTCTCTCCAGGGATGCTGCCTGTCCTTCTGAGTTACTCCAGCATTGGGAGGGAATGCAGGGGTTACTTGAAGTTAGATAAATCAATATTGATTCCACTGGGGTGTAAGCTGCCCAAGCGAAATATGAGATGCTGTTCCTCCAATTTACGTTTAGCCTCATTCTGACAATGGAGGAGGCCAAGGACTGACAGGTCAGTGTGGGAATGGCAAGGAGAATTAAAGTGTTGAGCAGCCATATGTTTGATGATATTAAGCTGGCTCCTCGTAGATCCATCCCTTCAATGGTATTCAAAAGGGAACTGCAGATGCTGGAATATCGAAGGTACACAAAATTGCTGGAGGAACTCAGCGGGTGCAGCAGCATCTATGGAGCGAAGGAAATAGGCGACGTTTCGGGTCTGAAGAAGGGTTTCGGCCCGAAACGTCGCCTATTTCCTTCGCTCCATAGATGCTGCTGCACCCGCTGAGTTCCTCCAGCAATTTTGTGTACCTTCAATGGTAAGCAGGTCAACACCCCATGGGGGCAATATCCCCCACTTTCTGCCACCATCTCCTCATGTTACTAATTGCATCTGTTTTACAGCTGCAAAAAATATCAATGGGCTTCACCTGTTCCTCCACAGGTTTGCTCATGAAAATACCTTCTAGTTTGCAGGCAAATCTCAGTCATGAATGGATGAGATCGCTTCAGTCATTGGCAGTAATTTATAACGTTCACGGATGGGAAACGAACACATTGGAAATACTTCATTTGACTGAGGTTATCATGCTGAAATATATTAAGGCACATTTTAACAAGCAAAATGTTGTTCCAAGAAATTACAAAGCGCTGCCACATCTGCTTCATGACAGATGTTCCTGATGTTCCAGTCTTTTGACCAAACATCTGGGAAACACGTTCACCGAACAACTGCTCGATTTTGCCTTTAAGTGTCAGTCAATAATCACTGTGATGACTGAAAAAAATCCTTTCTAATTAAGCTAATAGTTATTCAATGTGATGATATGCTGCATTCAGTGCTTTTAACACTGAAAAAAGAAACAAGTTTAGTTTAGAGCGCGGAAACAGGCCCGTCTGCCCACCGAGTCCGCACCGACCTGCGATCCCCGCACATTAACACCATCCTACACCCACTAGGGACAATTCACACATACACCAAGCCAATTAACCTACAAACCTGCACGTCTTTGGAGTGTGGGAGGAAACCGAAGATCTCGGAGAAAACCCACGCAGGTCACGGGGAGAACGTACAAACTCCGTACAGACAGCACCCATAGTCAGGATCGAGCCCGGGTCTCTGGCACTGCAAGGGCTGTAAGGCAACAACTCTACCGCTGCGCCACCGTGCCGCCCCATGCAGGTTGCTGAGGAAATACAGCAGACACGGTTAATGCTGCCTTGGCAAGGCCACCAGCATAATCAAGGGTCACACTCACCCTGGTCACTCCCTCTTCTCCCCTCTCCCATCAGGCAAAAGGTACAGAAGTTTGAAAACTCATACTTCCGGATTCTGGGACAGTTTCTTCCCAGCTGTTATCGGGCACCTGAAATGTCCTCTCATCAACTAAGGAGCAGTCCTGCCCTCCCATCTACCTCATTGGAGACCTTCGAAATATCTTTAATCAGACTTTACCTTGCACCAAACATTTTACCCTTTATCCTGTATCTGTACACTGTGGACGGCTGGAATGTAATCATGTGTAGTCTTTTCACTGACTGGATAGCACACAACAAAAAGCTTTTCATTGTACCTCGGTACACATGACAATATCAAACTAAATTAATGTTTCCCACGTAGGCAATGTTGAAAGTCCAAACTCTTGAACGTAACAGTTGAATGAAAAGACCCAATGCCACTTACAAGCTTAATAAACTAGCTCGAGTGAGGTGTGTTCCACTGAGGCAGAGAACATCACAGCTTTACAGGGATAAGATTAGAACACTGCATTTGCAATGACTTTCTCATGCAATTAGTGTAGATACTTTCAGTGGTGCAGCCATGGATTTCTTTCTGTCAGTGATGTTCTTTTGAGCATTGCACTCATCGGGCAAGTAGGGAGGAATTCATCTTCACTGTGTAAGTCCCCCAGTGGCAAGCATGACCCACTTCCATTTTAAGCCTCTGAAATATAAGGAGTGGTGGGTGGGGGGCATAGGGAACGAGCTGCCAGAACACTGTACTGGCAGTCCAAAGACGTACAGGTTTGCAGGTTGATTTTGTAAGTTTGTAGGTTAATTGGCTAGGTATAAATGTAAATTGTCCCTAGTGTGTGCAGGGTAGTGTTAATGTGGGAGGAATCCGGAATGCCCGGAGAAAACCTACGCGGTCACAGGGAGAACGTACAAACCCCATGCAGACAGCTCCCTCAGTCAGGATCGAACCCGGGTCTCAAGGCAGCAACTTATACCGCAGCGCCACCGTGCCTCTCAAGTATGAGGCACCAATGGTCTGTGGAGCTGAGGGCCGACTGCAGGATTATCTTGACCTCATCCAAAACTATTTCATCTTGAATGAGTGTACCTCAGTCATCGTTTTCAAGAGAGAGTAAGATATAGCTCTTAGGGCTAAGGGAATCAAGGGATATGGGGAGAAAGCAGGAATGGGGTTCTGATTTTGGATGATCAGCCGTGATCATAGTTTAAGGATTACAGTTTAAGGTCACAGTTTAAGGATAAGGGGGAAGTCTTTTAGGACCGAGATGAGGAAAACATTTTTCACACAGAGAATGGTGAATCTCTGGAATTCTCTGCCACAGAAGGTAGTTGAGGCCAGTTCATTGGCTATATTTAAGAGGGAGTTAGATGTGGCCCTTGTGGCTAATGGGATCAGGGGGTATGGAGAGAAGGCAGGTACACTCATTCATCATTACACTGATCAGCCATCTGAATGGCGGTGCAGGCTCGAAGGGCCGAATGGCCTACTCCTGCACCTATTTTCTATGTTTCTATGAATGGAGGTGCTGACTCAAAGGGCCGAATGGCCTACTCCTGCACCTATTTTCTATGTTTCTATCCTAGCCAGGAAACATGGATGAGCAGGGAGGCTAAAGTGCAAAGATGAGTCTTTCAAAATGCATGACACCGCACTGCACAAGAGGTCTGATCTCCACAATGCTGTCAGGATGCCAGGAGAGAATTTCAAAGAAGGTTGGACGCTCAATTCAGTTAAGTGGATGTCAGGCAACTGTGACAGGGCCTGAATACTTTCACAGGCTACAAGCCAAAATTAACGGCAGTTGCTGGCACCAACATGCCTCTAGCAAATGAGCTTTCTGCCTGCTTTCAACAGGGAAGAATTGTTGAGCCTAGGCAGATTCTTATCACCTGATCTTATCAACCGACATCCAAACATAGACACAAAAAGCTGGAGTGACTCAGCGGGACAGGCAGCATCTCTGGAGAGAAGGAATGGGTGACCTTTCGGGTCAAGACCCTTCTTCAGACTGGTAAAGGATAAGGGAAACACGAGATATAGACCATGATGTGGAAAGATGAAGAACAATGAATAAAAGATATGCAAAAAGGTAATGATGATAAAGGAAACTGGTCATTGTTAGCTGTTTGTAAGGTGAAAACGAGACGGGTGGAGGTGGGATAGAGAGAGAAGGAATGTCGGGGGAACCCACATCCATATGAGGTTTTGTCTTACATACCAGCTCTGCTTTCTAATCTGACTCGCCTGTAATCTCCCCAGTTCTGAGCACGGGTCTCTCACCCAAACTGTTTGTCTTTTCACAGAGTTTTTAAGAAGGAACTGCAGATGCTGGAAAATCGAAGGTACACAAAAAAGCTGGAGAAACTCAGCGGGTGCAGCAGCATCTATGGAGCGAAGGAAAAAGGCCGAAACGTTGCCTTTTCCTTTGCTCTATAGATGCTGCTGCACCCGCTGAGTTTCTCTAGCTTTTTTGTCTTTTCACAGATGCAGCTAGACTGGCTGAGTTCTTCCAGCGTTTCCATTCTCAGTTCGGATCTCAGCCCCGATGTGTTATTTGTCATCATTTCCAGACATGAGGTGTGTAGTTTAGATTCCTCCCAAGTGTTACTCCACCATTTCCAAGTTGTCATGAGCATCGAACGCCCACGTCAATAAGTCACAGCGTCATACTGCACAGAAATAAGTCCTTTGGCCCATGAGAACATTATTGAGGCATTTTCTCTGTCCTACTGAAAACCTCTTTTTCCATTTGGAAGCTCAGAGTTATTTGGGGAGGCTGGTTTTGGTTATATAGATGATGCAACCCACTCACCAACTCCAGCTGACTATGATCAGAGCCTTCATAGAAACATAGAAAATAGGTGCAGGAGGAGGCCATTCAGCCCTTCGAGCCAGCACCGCCATTCATTGTGATCATGGCTGATCGTCCCCAATCAATAACCCGTGCCTGCCTTCTCCCCATATCCCTTGATTCCACTAGCCCCTAGAGCTCTCTCTTAAATCCATCCAGTGACTTGGCCTCCACTGCCCTCTGTGGCAGGGAATTCCACAAATTCACAACTCTCTGGGTGAAAATGTTTTTTCTCACTGAGGTGAGTCTTAAATGGCTTCCCCTTTATTCAAAGAGCTTCCCCTTTATTCATGTAAGAGATGATATTGGTGCACCAATCCCACCACTGCTTTTTGAGATGTTTTGGACATTTCAATAATAACACGGGCAGAACAGTGGCACAGCAGGTAGGGCCACGGCCTTACAGCACCAGCGACCCACGTTCGATCCTGACCTCAGGTGCTGTCTTTGTGGAGTTTGCAGGTTCTCCCTGTGCGCTTTCTCCGGATTCCTCCCCTATCTTAAAGATACGCAGGTTTGCAGGTTAATTGGCCTCTGTAAATTGTTCCTAGTGTATAAGGAGCGGATGAGAAAGTAGGACAACATAAACGGGTGATCAATGGTCAACGTGGACCCAATGGGCCAAAGGGCCTATTTCCATAATGATATTGAGCGATATCTCGGTATCACCTCTGGGCCTAAGCACGGAGACGACACAGTTATCACGAGTAAATTAAACTTAGAAAGGATTTTACTAGAATTCTGAAAAACAAGAGTACAAGGCTCAACATGGGAAAGTCCCAGACTGAGCAATTACTGAAACAAACAGCGGCACTTTAATAGGGGACTCAATAGGTAACACACAGCTTAAAATACTTACATAATTGAACCCAAGACAACACAGTCTATGCAACCCTCAGTGGTCAGTAGAGACTAGGTGGGCTGAAGGGCCTGTTTTCCATCTGGTTTCTCTAAACCCATCTGAGCCTCTCAGAACAATGATTGTGTTGTTCACCTGATTATTTCCCAATGATTTTCCTCTACTGATGTTTGTCTGCCCAGCCTGTGAACTCAATGTTCTTTTAATCCGCAGAAGCACATTAACAATCTCACAGCCCTCCGACTCCATGCTTATAAATACAGGGAAATGGAAACAATATTCAGAATCTCTGCTCCTTCTTCCCCAACTTCTTTGAAGAGCAGGGTACATTTCATTTTCTTACCCTGGAATTTTCCTTAGATTTAGACATTGCAGATTTTCAAGATTTTATTTAACTGGAGAATGTTCCCAGGTTTTGCACTGGCAATATTCCAAGATTTTAAGCAGATCTTTCCCAGCTTTCATACAAGGAATATGCCTGGATTTTACATGAGGTATATAGGTATGTTGGTTAACTGGCTTGGTATAAGTGTAAAATTGTCCTTAGTGTGTGTGGGATAGAGTTAGTGGAGGGTGATCGCTGGTTGGTTCGGACTTTATAGGCCTGTCTCCACGCTGTACTTCTAAAGTAAACCATGGGATGTTCTCAGGTTTCATCACACACTGAGGAGTTGGGTGGCTACAGAAATGTAATCATTTGGACACTCACATGGGAGTACGAGACTACTGAGAGTTTAAGGATTGTGTTGCAGGATTATGGATGGACACAGAAGGGCATGGACAATGGTGGTAGAGATACCTCCCCCTTCCTAGTTCTCCGACTAGTCTGAACAACCTAGCGTTTTGGGGTATGAAATGGGCAGCACAGTGGTGAAGCTAGTAAAACTGCTGCCAGAGACCCCGGTTCAATCCTGACTACAGGTGCTGTCTGTGTGGAGTTTGCACGTTCTCCGTGTCACCTCATGGGTTTCCTCTGGGTGATCCTGTTTCCTTCCACATCCCAGTGATGCACAGATTTTTGTAGGTTAATAGGCATCTGTAACATTACCCCTAGTGTGTGGGGAGTGGATGAGAAAGTGGGACAGTCTGTCTGCCTCCCTGATTTAATGTTATCTCTGTATGCTTCGTTGTCACCTTCTCCTAGCTAACAATGATCTATTCTACATTTTCCTTGATCCACATCCCCTTTGATGTCTTGTTTTCACACCACACATATCCTTCACCCTGTGCCTCCCTCTCATAGAGTGATACAATGTGGAAACAGGCCCTTCAGCCCAACTTGCCCACACCGGCCAACATGTCCCAGCTACACTCGTCCCACTTGCCTGCGTTTGGTCCATATCACTCCAAACCTGTCCAATCCATGCACCTGTCTAAATGCTTCTTAGTCCCAGCCTCAACTACCTCCTCTGTCAGCTTGTTCCATACACCCACCACCCTTTGTGTGAAAAAGTTACCCCTGAGATTCCTATTAAATCTTTTCTGCTTCACCTTGAACCTATGTCCTCTGGTCCTCGATTCCCCTACTCTGGGCAACAGACACAGTGCATCTACCCGATCTATTCCTCTCCTCTGACTCAGTCTGAAGAAGGGTCTCAACCCTGAAGCATCACCCATTCCTTCACCCCAGAGATGCAGCCTGTCCCACTGAGTTACTCCAGCATTTTGCATGCGTCTTCGGAGGGGTAATGATGATTGTTCAAAGGTGCGAATTTGATTTTTTGTTTTAAAGAATCATTGTCCGTCTGGTTTGTGGAAATGCCCACAGTGATACAATGATACTGCGGAATCCATCGCCCATGATCAATCTTTTAAAAAAAAAAAAATTATTTATTTTATTAGAAGCTATTGTACAAGAATAAAGCAATCGACATGACAGTTATCCAATTTTCATACAGCTTCATTTTTAACATTAATACCTGAATCAAAAAAAAAGAGAAAAATGGAAAGAATTAAGAAAAAGAAGAAAAAGAAAAGAAAGGAAAGGAAAGACCCCTAAACTACCGAAGAAGTGTGAGAGGAGAGAAATAAGAAAAAGGAAGATGGAGATATACCCAACTATCCATCCCCCCCCCCCCCCCCCACTCACCCATCCCCAGCATCGGTTTTATATTTGTGTTCAACCATTCTGTTGTTGCAGAAATTCAGTGAAAGGAGACCATGTTTTGAAAAAGTTATCTGCTTTTTCAGCCAAAACAACCCATGATCAATCTTGACCTCCCATGCTGTCCGTATGGAGTTTGCATGTTCTCCCTGTGACAATGTGCTTTCCTCAAGCTACTGATATATCCCCCCATATCTTAAAGATGTGCAGGTTGGTAGGTTAATTAGCCACTGTAAACCGCCCAAAGTGTATTCGAGGCTTTTTACAGATGTCAGATCCCATTGCAAGGAATTCTAAACCAATTTATTAACATGGTCCGACTAACATGGTTTATTTCAAACTATCGTCACAGCTTTCAGAAATTTAAGAAATGAATGGAGAAAGGGATAATGAAGGCACAGACTTATTTCCTATAAAATACAGGCTTAAAACCTTCAAAAAAATAATTTCTACGATGCAGATGGCATCAAAGTATCTGCTTAACCATCATTCCATTGACAACGTTATGGGTAACTGGAATAGTTTAGAGCAATGTTAAATAGGGAGATTGCTCTGTGAACTGTCATAGACCCGATGGGCTGAATGGCCTGTTTCCACGTCTAAATGAATACAATTGGAAGCTCTTTATCGTTCCTTTCTGCTGCCGCCAGGTTCCGACAAGTTGGAGTTTAATATGAGGGATGAGTTCCAAAATTAGAAATATCTGTTGCTTTTCTTATCTCCCAGCTTGTCACCAGCCTCAAATGAATCTCCTTTTTTGGAAAATAAATGACTTAATTTAAGGTGAATAGAGAGATGGTCTTGCTGAGCTCAAACTGTGCTTAAAACCTGAGCCTCAAAAGCTGCCTCAGTGACTAAAATGCTTTGATGCCCTCTCATTATATGAAATACTTTGTGCATCCTTTGAATGTATGTGACAACATATCTCTGGGGAAATTATCAGGCAGAGGTCAGGCTTTAGGGACAGGTACAGGGCTTCATTTTGAATCCTCACTGAACGTTACAAGACATAAGTCAATAAGTAACATTAGAGGTGTGATTTTGAAACATGTAGCTTTAATTTATTTCCACTAATGTAGCAACCTGAAATTTATTTACCGAGGAAAAAACATCGATTGAGAATAGAAAATTAGATCATAACATTTGGACAGTGCAGACCATTCATTAAAATGTCGGCAGGATGGTCACTTTTCTTTATTCCAGTGTTGTTATGCAGCGGTTATTTTCTTGTTTGGTGCAACGTTCTCTTGCAACTGCATCTCCAGACTCTGCTGCATTCAATCAGCACTGCTCCCTCATCAGCATCACAACTCCAAGGTGTCGGTCACTCGATACAGTCTCCCTGACAATGCAGTGCTCCCTCAGTCCCACCGGTTTGACAATCCAGCACTGCCTCAATGCCCCTCCACCCATAAAGCACTCCTTCAGTCCTCCTCCAACAGTGCAGCTGAGTCTCCTCTCAGTACTGGGCAGCACGGTGGCGCAGCGGGAGAGTTGCTGCCTCACAGCGCCAGAGACCCGAGTTCGATCCTGATTGCGGGTGCCGTCTGCATGGAGTTTGTACGTTCTCCCTGTGACCGAGTGGGTTTTCCCCGGGTGATCCGGTCTCCTCCCACATTCCAAAGACGTGCAGGTGTGTGGTGTAAATTGTCCATAATGTGTAGAATAGAACTAATGTACGGGGTGATTGCTGGTTGGTGCCGACTCTTTGAGCTGAAGGGCCTGTTTCCGTGATACATAGATACATAGACAATAGGTGCAGGAGGAGGCCATTCAGCCCTTCGAGCCAGCACCGCCATTCAATGTGATCTTGGCTGATCATCCACGATCAGTGCCCCGTTCCTGCCTTCTCCCCATATCCCTTGATTCCACTAGCCCTAAGAGCTCTATCTAACTCTCTTTTGAATGCATTCAGTGAATGGGCCTCCGCTGCCTTGTGAGGCAGAGAATTCCACAGATTCGCAACTCTCTGGGTGAAAACGTTTTTCCTCACCTCAGTTCTTAATGGCCTACCCCTTCTTCTTAAACTCTGGCCCCTGGTTCTGGACTCCCCCAACCTATCTCTAATGTCTAAAGGCTAAAGTACTGTCCCTCCAACAGTGCAGCACTTGCTCAGTACTACCCAGACAGTGACAGTAAGTCATTTAGAGAAGTGTTTTACTGTAGCCCCCTACACTGGACCGGGCTGTGTAACTGTGCTAGCCAGGTTTCAATGTCCACCCCAATAGTTTTCTTGGTGCTTGCAAATGAACCGGACTGCGGAGCACACTCTACAATGTCGGGATCTGCAGATGGTCCAGAAGTTGGATGTGCACTAAACTGTGAGGAGAATGACATTGAAACCTGGCTAGCACAATTACACAGCCCGGTCTTTGAGGATCTGGTCAAATGACTGGCAGAGATAGATGTATATCAGAGGAAACACAATTCAGAAATGAGATGAAAATTTGTGTCTATCTAAGGCCTTAGAATGGTGGTTTGCTAGAATAGTCGATAGAATATGAAGGCAGTGATTGTTCTAGCAAGGTTCAGGGGAGACGTCAGGACAAACATAGCATCCTCCATGTTAATTCTCAACACATGTGTAATGTAGTATTGCATTAACAACTCCTTACTAAACACCCCATTCACTCACAACTGCACAGCCAAATTCTGCTCTAACTCCATTGACAAATTTGCAGACAAGACCACCGTTGCGGGCCGGATCACGCACGATGATAAGATGGAGTACAGGAGCACAGCAAGGTGTCAAGTCAACAACCTCCCATGCAATGTTAGTAAAATGAAGGATGTGGATATTAGCTTCAGCAAGCGTGGCGAAGGACACATACCAGTCTGTATCAAAGATGCTGAAATGAAGATGGTCAAGAACTTTAATTGATTTGGTATGAATATCACCAACCATTTGTCCTGATCCAAAACATTGACAGTGTGGCTAAGAAAGAACAGCAATGTTTATACTTCATCAGAAAGCTAAGGAAATTCAGCATGATCCAATGACTATGAAACACAGCCTGGCATGGCAATTGCTCTGGCCAAGAAATTGCAGAGAGATGTGAAATTAGCTTGGTTCATCACACATGCCAATGTTACTCCAATAAACTCCACCGATACTTCATGTTTCCTCAGGAGAGCAGCCAGCACAATCAGGGACCACTCACAGCCCAGTCATTCTTTCTTCTCCCCTTTCCCATCAGTCTGAAGAGATAAAAGCTTAAAAGCACATACCTCCCAATTCAAGAACACTTCTTCCTTTCTGTTACCAGAGTCTTGAGCAGACCTCTCATATGCTGCGGATGAATTTCCCAATCTTCCAATCAACCACATTGCGCTTTTTCTTATCTGCACTTTCTCTGCATTTGTAACACAACATCCAGCAGCCTGTTTCTGTTTTCTTTTGCACAGCGTGATGTACTTATGTCTGGTATGATTTTCCTGAATAGCACGCAAAACAAAGTTTTTCACTGGGTCTCATCGCACATGACTATAATGAACCAATACCATTTGATAGTTTTTTCAAATTCAATAAGAATAGATTAAAAAAAAATTAAAACGTTAATATCCCATAGGCACAGATTCAAGGTGATCAAAATAGAACCAATGACAACAGGAAATAAAACTATTTAAAATGACAAGTGGTTGGGATTTAGAATGCACTGCATAATAGAGCAATGATTCCAAGCTCAATTGAAATCTTCAAAGGGGAATTGAATGAAACTTAAAGGAATATGGAGAAAAACATATGAACCAGATCATACCTGATGGGCCTAATGGCCTCTGAAAAAGGGTCCCGACCCACAACGTTGCCCACCCATAGTCTTAAGAGATGTTGCCTGATCCGCTGAGTTACTCCAGCAGTTTGTGTGTCTTTTTTTTGTAAACCTGCATTTGCAGTTCTTTGTGTCTATTACCTTCTGTGTTGAACCGTCACACCATACTGGTCGAGTTGGATAATGGAGGTGAGATGTCACGTTGAGCATTGAAAGGCTTTAGTTTAGTTTAATTTAGAGATCCAGCGCGGAAACAGGTCCTTCGGCCCACTGAGCCCGTGCCAACCAGTGATCCCACCCATTACCACGCTTAGAACTCAGAACGCTGTTGCTAGAGTTCTAACAAAGACCAAAACATTTGAGCATATTACACCAATTCTTAAATCCTTACATTGGCTCCCTGTATGTCAGAGAATTGATTTTAAAATCCTGCTGCTCACCTATAAATCACTACATGGTTTAGGGCCAAAGTATATCACTGACATGCTTCCACTATATAAGCCTTCTAGACCGCTAAGATCTTCTGAAACCAATCTGCTAGTGATTCCCAGAGTAAATACAAAACATGGGAAAGCAGGATTTAGTTACTATGCAACAAATAGCTGGAATAAACTTCCTGAAGATTTAAGACTTGCCTCAACTTTGACCACTTTTAAAATAAGCCTGAAAAACTTTTATGTTTACTTTAGCTTTCAGCTAAATCTTAACTACATTGCACTTTTAACTTTTGCACTTTTTATAATGCATTTTTAATTTTGCTTTTCTTTTCTTTTAGTTCTTCTATTTTATTTCATTTTATTATTTCATTTATTGCATGACATGTTTTTATGTGAAGCACTTTGAGTCTGCCTCGTGTATGAAATGTGCTATATAAATAAAGTTGCCTTGCCTTGCCTTGCCTACCACTATCCTACACGCACTAGGGACAATTTACAATTTTACTGAAGCCAATTAACCTACAAACCTGTACGTTGTTGGAGTGTGGAAGGAAACCGGAGATCCCGGAGAAAACCTATGCAGGTCACGGGGAGAACGTACAAACTCCGTACAGGCAGCACCCATAGTTGGGATTGAACCCGGGTCTCTGGCGCTGTAAAGTAGCAAGTCAACCACTGTGCCACCGTGCTGCTGTTTCTGAACCAACATAAAGTCTGACTGACAGGCTTTATTTCAACTTACACTATCTTAAAAGATTGCAGAAATTTATGAAATTTATGGTGAAAAGAATAGATATGTTGCAAATATTCTTTCCTAATTTCAAGGCAGACGTAAACTTTGAAAAACTAATTTCTGAGATGTAATTGGCACCGGGAGATCTGGCATTTATCGCTCAACCTTGATTCCCTTGAAAAAGTGATTGATCAAGTGTTGATGTGCATCCAGCGTGCTTCAAACACGAGCCGTGGTTCAGGAATTCCTGGATTTTAATTCCTGGATTGGAACATGATGAACAAAATGGAAAAGCTAGGAGGCTTTTATGCACAACAAATAAATGACTGATGCAATCTTTCTCCTCAAATTTAAAATCACCTAAAACATTTATTCAGGATAGTCTGATAGAAACATTGAACCTGAGCAAAGATATTTCTTCCATAGCTTTGAGCACAGGCTGAGTTATTAGCCCTGCCACATTTTCTGCATCAGAGGGCCCAAGTTGCCATGAAGATTATTTTGTATAATGACTTGATTGCTTCAATTTTCATTGTTTGAACTGGCTCATTCCTGAACTAAATTCAATGAATCAATTTGTTGAAGTTTCCTATTACAATGAGAAATGTTGCATAATTTTGTCCCTGTACTAAAGATGTTCACTATAGATTTGTATGCATGTAATGTACTGCACACATTATTCAGAGCACCAGCATTGCTATTTAATGCAACACCTTACACTTTGATTAAACCATCTTAAGCTTTCAATCTAACCAACAATCTGTGTTTGATGAACTGAGTCGGTAAAGGAGAGAGCTGCGAACTCATGTGACCGGAGATGTTGCATTTTGTAACCCAAAGCTACTTCTCACTCTCTCTGTCAACATTGGACCTAGTTCTGAGCTCTCCCCAACACTGGGCCTGACCTTTCCCCTTGGGCCCGATCGTGTCCCAGGCCGTATCCTCAATCTAAACTTGATCTTGATCTGTTGCAGATCCCAGGACAAATTTTATGAGTTTTCAGTTTGAGTTTTGTTTATTGTCACGTGTACCGAGGTGCAATGAAAAGCTTTTGTTGCGTGCTTAAGCCCCTGTCCCACTTAGGAGACCTAAACAGCAACCTCTGGTGACCTTGCCCGCCACCCAAGGTTTCCATGAGGTCACCGGAGGTTTTGGTCACTCTCCCTAATGGTCGAAAGTGGTTTCCGCGTGGTCGAGGCTTCATCTAGGTTGCTGCTATTTTTTCATCATGATTAAAACCGGCCTCGACTAAAAATAGGTTGCCGTTTTAAAAATCGATCATTTTTTAGTCGCAGGTCTAGTCGAAGCCGGTTTTCTTCATAGTCGAGGAAGGTTTTCAACATATGCGTGGGAGGTGGTAGGAGGTTGTAGGTCACCTCAACCTTGATTTTTTTTTGGGTGGTGGGCAAGGTCACCAGAGGTTGCTGTTTAGGTCTCCTAAGTGGGACAGGGGCTTAACTAGTCAGCGGAAGGACAGTACATGATTACAATCGAGCCATTCACCCGGTGAGAACGGCCAGGAACATCGGGCCTCCATAGAGGCAATTGCGGTGGCCTCAATAGGCCTGACTTTGGGTGAACTTGGGGTTGGGGACTGGACTTTTGTGCCTTCCCCCACAGTGGTATCGATTGTGGGGGGATGATTTTTTGTCTGTATGGTAATCCTGTTAGTCTTTGTCCAAGATGGCTGCCGTGAAGGGAGAGTGGACGCTGGCGCGCTTTAGCTGCCGCTGCTCTCTCTTCACATTGTGTTTTTGATTTTTTGTTTTTGGACTGAATTCTGTTTTTAATTTGTGTTTCTGTGATGTCTTTATTATTTATTTTATTCTGATTATATGTTTTTTATTCCTGTTAATCTCTGTAAGGTGTCCTTGAGATGTCAGAAAGGCGCCCAAAAAATAAAATTTATTATTATTATATTATTATTCACACAGCCATGTTCCATGATTCCACAACTATGTTGTAATCTCAATGTAGGCCGATCTCTGATTGCTACGACTTTAGACTTTTACCAATGTCCGTGGAAGCTTTCGTGCTCAAATGTTCGGATGAGCCGGCAAAGCCAGTTTCTGTGCTGTACGACACAAAGGTTCTGTGTTATTTTCAGTGTGTTTGAGACAGTGAAATAAAGCTGAAGTGTAAATAGGAAAGTTTACTTCCCTGGTAATTGTAGCTTGTCACAGTGGAGATCACAAGAGCACCTAATGTACGAGCGGAGGCAGTATAATCTGTTTTGCTTGTAGAACCCACTGTAAATGCAGCAGTTTTTTGAGAGTGCGTTCAACGTATTCTGAGGACAACAGCTCTGGAAGTCAACTGAGTGCGGACTGAGGGACAGTTCAGTTGTGAGACCAAGTGTGACCTCCTGCTTCACTTTGCTCAGTTGATGATGAATGTCACCCTCTGGCAAGACATTTTAGTCACTGGAAACATCACAATGTCTGGGTAAGCCCCATATAACTGAGATCCACACTGATGCACTGTTGCTTGATCAAGCTGGCTACTTCAGCTGGTTCAAATGGGAACACTTTCCTCCCACACTCCAAGGACGTACAGGTTTGTAGGCTAATTTGCTCCAGTAAAAATTGGCCCTGGCGTGTATAATAGTGCTAGTGTATGGGGACCGCTGGTCGGTGCAGATTCATTGGGCCTTGCTGTATCTCTAAACTAAATTAAAAGTCGACTACTTATTAAGAAGCCGTGACTTAGTTACATTTATTTCCAGGATAAAGCTGTTTCTAACATATGATCATTGCGGCACTGAAACCAGCCATCCTTGGTTCCCCTCCGAGGCAGCCAAATTAGCTGGTTCCTCTGAGAATAATCCCATCAGTTTACCCATCAGAGGCTTTTCCGTAGGCTCTGCAAACCTCTGTGAAACCTAAACTGCCAATTGAATTCCCTATTGAACGTCCATACTACTTCTGCTTCCAACACCCCTGAAGGCAGCGAGTCCCAGTTCATTTCTGCTCTCCATGTACAAAGACATATCCCCCACCACATTCCTGCATCCGCTGCCGAAACG